>NC_041222.1:61070315-61071088 GCF_002837175.3 Physeter macrocephalus
AAAACTGCTTTGGCTATTCAGGGTCTTTTGTGTCTCCATACAAATTTTAAGATTTTTTTGTTCTACTTCTGTAAAAAATGCCATTGGTAATTTGATAGGGATTGCATTGAATCTGTAGATTGCTTTCGGTAGTATAGTCATTTTCACAATATTGATTCTTCCATTGCAAGAACATGGTATATCTCTCCATCTGTTGGTATCATCTTTAATTTCTTTCATCAGTGTCTTTTAGTTTTCTACATACAGGTCTTTTGTCTCCCTAGGTAGGTTTACTCATGGGCATTTTATTCTTTTTGTTGCAGTGGTACATGGGAGTATTTCCTTAATTTTCTTTCACATTTTCGTCTTTAGTGTATAGGAATGCAAGAGATTTCTGTGCATTAATTTTGTATCCTGCAACTTTACCAAATTCATTGATTAGCTCTAGTAGTTTTCTGGTGGCATTTTTAGGAGTCTCTATGTATAGTATCATGTCATCTGCAAACAGTGACAGTTTTACTTCTTTTCCATTTGTATTCCTTTTATTTCTTTTTCTTCTCTGATTGCCATGGCTAGGACTTCCAAAACTATGTTGAATAATAGTGGTGAGAGTGGACATCCTTGTCTTGTTCCTGATCTTAGAGGAAATGCTTTCAGTTTTTCACCATTGAGAATGATGTTTGCTGTGGGTTTGTCATATATGGCCTTTATTATGTTGAGGTAGGTTCCCTCTATGCCCACTTTCTGGAGAGTTTTTATCATAAATGGGTGTTGAATTTTGTCAAAAGCTTTTT
>NC_041222.1:61071341-61072430 GCF_002837175.3 Physeter macrocephalus
ATCACAGTTTCAATTTCATTACTTGTGATTGGTCTGTTCATATTTTCTATTTCTTCCTGGTTCAGTCTTGGAAGTTTATACCTTTCTAAGAATTCGTCCATTTCTTCCAGGTTGTCCATTTTATTGGCACAGAGTTGCTTGTAGTAGTCTCTTAGGATGCTTTGTATTTCTGCGGTGTCTGTTGTAACTTCTTTTTCATTTCTAATTTTATTGATTTGAGTCCTCTCCCTCTTTTTCTTGATGAGTCTGGCTAATGGTTTATCAATATTGTTTATCTTCTCAAAGAACCACCTTTTAGTTTTACTGATCTTTGCTATTGTTCTCTGTTTCTATTTCATTTATTTCTGCTCTGATCTTTATGATTTCTTTCCCTCTGCTATCTTTGGGTTTTGTTTGTTCTTCTTTCTCTAGTTCCTTTAGGTGTAAGGTTAGATTGTTTAATTCAGATTTTTCTTGTTTCTTGAGGTAGGCTTGTATAGCTATAATCTTCCCTCTTAGAACTGCTTCTGCTGCATCCCATAGGTTTTGGATCGTCATGTTTTCATTGTCATTTGTCTCTAGGTATTTTTTGATTTCCTCTTTGATTTCTTCAGTGATCTCTTGGTTATTTAGTAAGGTATTGTTTAGCCTCCATGTGTTTGTGTTTTTACGTTTTTTTTCCCTATAATTCATTTCTAATCTCATAGCGTTGTGGTCCAAAAAGATGCTTGATATGATTTCAGTTTTCCTAAATTTACTGAGGCTTGATTTGTGACCCAAGATGTGATTTCTCCTGGAGAATGTTCCGTGTGCACTTGAGAAGAAAGTGTAATCTGCTGTTTTTGGATGGAATGTCCTATAAATATCAATTAAATCTATCTGGTCTATTTTGTCATTTAAAGCTTCTGTTTCCATATTTATTTTCATTTTGGATGATCTGTCCATTGGTGTAAGTGAGGTGTTAAAGTCCCCCACTAGTATTGTGTTACTGTCGATGTCCTCTTTTATAGCTGTTAGCAGTTGCCTTATGTATTGAGGTGCTCCTATGTTGGGTGCATTTATATTTATAATTGTTATATCTTCTTCTTGGATTGATCCCTTGATCATTAT
>NC_041222.1:61073142-61109795 GCF_002837175.3 Physeter macrocephalus
GTCTGTAAAGCTTTTGATTTCTCCATCGAATCTGAATGAGATCCTTGCCAGATAGAGTAATCTTGGTTGTAGGTTCTTCCCTTTCATCACTTTAAGTATATTATGCCACTCCCTTCTGACTTGTAGAGTTTCTACTGAGAAATCAGCTGTTAACCTTACAGGAGTTCCCTTGTATATTATTTGTTGTTTTTCCCTTGCTGCTTTCAATAATTTTTCTTTGTCTTTAATTTTTGCCAGTTTGATTACTATTTGTCTCGGCGTGTTTCTCCTTGGGTTTATCCTGTATGGGACTCGCTGCGCTTCTGGACTTGGGTGGCTATTTCCTTTCCCCTGTTAGGGAAGTTTTCTACTATAATCTCTTCAAATATTTTCTCTGGTCCTTTCTCTCTCTCTTCTCCTTCGGGACCCCTATAATGTGAATGCTGTTGTGTTTAATGTTGTCCCAGAGGTCTCTTAGGCTGTCTTCATTTCTTTTCATTCTTTTTTCTTTATTCTGTTTTGCAGCAGTGAATTCCACCCTTCTGTCTTCCAGGTCACTTATCCGTTCTCTGCCTCAGTTATTCTGCTATTGATTCCTTCTAGTGTAGTTTTCATTTCAGTTATTGTATTGTTCATCTCTGTTTGTTCTTTAATTCTTCTAGGTCTTTGTTAAACATTTCTTGCATTTTCTCAATCTTTGCCTCCATTCTTTTTCCGAGGTCCTAGATCATCTTCACTATCATTATTCTGAATTCTTTTTCTGGAAGGTTGCCTATCTCCACTTCATTTCGTTGTTTTTCTTGGTTGTATCTTGTTCCTTCATCTGGTACATAGCCCTCTTCCTTTTCATCTACGTCTATCTTTCTGTGAATGTGGTTTTTGTTCCACAGGCTGCAGGACTGTAGTTCTTCCTGCTTCTGCTGTCTGCCCTCTGATGGATGAGGCTATCTAAGAGGCTTGTGTATGTTTCCTGATGGGAGGGACTGGTGGTGGGTAGATCTGACTGTTGCTCTGGTGGGCAGAGCTCAGTAAAAGTTTAATGTGCTTGACTGCTGATGGGTGGGGCTGAGTTCCCTCCCTGTTGGTTGTTTGGCCTGAGGCAACCCAACACTGGAGCCTACCTGGGCTCTTTGGTGGGGCCAATAACAGACTCTGGGAGGGCTCACACCAAGGAGCACCCCCCCCAGAACCTCCACCGCCAATGTCCTCATCCCTACGGTGAGCCCCAGCCACCCCCCGCCTCCGCAGGAGACCCTCCAACACTAGCAGGTAGGTCTGTCTCAGTCTCCCCTGGGGTCACTGCTCCTTTCCCTGGGTCCCGATGTGCACACTACTGTGTGTGTGCGCTCCAAGGGTGGATTCTCTGTTTCCCCAGAACCTCCACCGCCAATGTCCTCATCCCTACGGTGAGCCCCAGCCACCCCCCGCCTCCGCAGGAGACCCTCCAACACTAGCAGGTAGGTCTGTCTCAGTCTCCCCTGGGGTCACTGCTCCTTTCCCTGGGTCCCGATGTGCACACTACTTTGTGTGTGCCCTCCAAGGGTGGATTCTCTGTTTCCCCCAGTCCTGTCAAAGTCCTACAATCAAATCCCACTAGGCTTCAAAGTCTGATTTTCTAGGACTTCCTCCTCCCGTTGCCGGACCCCCAGGTTGGGAAGCCTGACGTGGGGCTCAGAACCTTCACTCCAGTGGGTGGACTTGTGGTATGAGTGTTCTCCAGTCTGTGAGTCACTAAACCAGCAGTTATGGGATTTGATTTTACTGTGATTGTGCCCCTCCTACCGTCTCATTGTGGCTTCTCCTTTGTCTTTGGATGTGGGGTACCATTTCTGGTGAGCTCCAGTGTCCTCCTGTTGATGACTGTCCAGCAGCTAGCTGTGACTCTGGCATTCTCACAAGAGGGAGTGAGAGCATGTCCTTCTACTCTGCCATCTTGGTTCCTTCCTCTGGTGATGCTTGAAACAGTGTCAGTACAAAGATATTCTCCCCAAGTATTTTTATTTCCAGGAGATGTTTCCTGTCTTGGCTGCAAAGCACTGTATCATGCAGGCCTATTCTGAGTACCACCAGTCTATCCTTTTTTCGTCCTTTGTGCTTAGTCTAGTTTCACCTGCTCGTAGGGTACCCCTTGTGGAGGTACTGCACCAGGCACTTCACATGAGCGTTCCTAGTGTGAAACGACTGTGCCAGCACCTCACCTTAGACGCTTCCGATGACTCTGTGTCTCTCTCTCCAATTCTGAATGATAACTTTTCTGGGTAGAGTATTTTTGATTGGAAGTTTTTTTCTTTCAGCACTTTGAAGATACTGTGCCACTCCCTTCTAGCCTACCAGTCCTGCTGAAAAATCTGCTGTAGTCTTATGGGCGTTCCCTTATACCTAACAAGTTGTTTTTCTCTTGTTGCTTTTGAGATTCTCTCCTTTAACTTTTGACGTTTTAATTATGTGTTTAATTATAATGTCTCTTTTGGGTTTATTTTATTTGGAACACTCTGGGCTTCCTGGAACTGGATGTCCATTTTCTTTCCCAGAGTAGGGAAGTTTTCAGCCATTGTTTCTTGAAATAAGTTTTCTGCTCCTTTCTATCTTCTTTTTCTGTGACCCCTATGATATGAATGTTAACGTGTTTGATGTCCCACAGCTCCTTAAGCTATCTTCACTTGGTTTTATTCTTTTTTTTTTTTTTTTGGCTGGGGGGCCAGGGGCTGCTCTAATTGGGTGAGTTCCACTGCCTTGTCTTTGAGTTGACTGATGCTTTCTTCTGCTTCTTCTAGTCTGCTGTTGAACCCCTCTAGTGTATTTTTCAGTTCAGTAATTGTATTCTTCAGCTCTGTGACTTCTGTGGTACTTTTTTATATTTTCTGTCTCTTTGTTGAATTTTTCATTGTGTTCATCCATTCTTCTCCCTAGTTTTATGAGCATCTTTATGACCATTACCTTGAACTCTTTTTCAGGTAAATACCTTAGCTCTATTTCATTGAGGTCTCCCCCGCCCCCCACCACACACTGAGGTTTTATCTTGTTCTTTCTTTTGGAACATATTTCTGTTTCTTCATTTTGCTTAACTCTTTGTGTTGGTTTCCATACTGTAGATGAAACAACCACCTCTCCCAGTCTTGAAAGAGTGGCCTCATGTAGGAGGTGAACATTGTCTTTCAACCCTGTCCCAGCTCTTTGTCATCTCTCAAACCTTTGTGCTTGTCGCAGCAGCCTATTATATTTTTAATAGCTCACACTGATCAGGTGATCAGTAGTATTCCCTGGATGGCAGCTGCACGTATCAGGGGTCTAGATGAGTGTATAAGCTCTTTCCTAAGAGATACTGGAGCAATGCGGAGGGAGAGTGCAAAGACAGCATCCACAGCCTACAGTCCTTGAGAGTAGTTTTGTAATCCAATAGTTGTGTGCCAAACCTGAAGCCTGCCCCTCAGGCCATAGCTCCAGTACAAATAAAGAGGATTCCTCCACAGAAAGGCTGGGGGATGTTCCTCAGTCTGCTGTCTGCACAGTGCCCTAGGGGTGGCAGCCTTCCAAGAACCAGCTATCCGATTGCCACAGTCCCATGGGATACAGGAATTCAAGCTCCCCTGATCACCTGAGGCAGGCAATCAAGGGGCATCCCTGGAGTGGCAGCTGCAAAAACTAGTGCACCAGACATAAAAACCAGGGCACCAGCTGCATGTAAAGCTCCCCTCCAGGAAACGTGCTCTGGAGCACAGCAGAGGGAGAGTGCAAAGTTAGTGCCTACCCTCTGAGGTCTCTAGAAAGGATTACAGTCAGTCCCTAGATGCATGTTTAATTAGAATTCTACCTCTCAGACTGCAGCCATGATGACTGACTAATAAGACTCCTTCACAGATATACCAAGGTTCTGGCTCTGTTGCCTCTTGCTGAGCCCTAGGGGTGATAGCTGTTTAAGAACACTTTTCTCCACTGGTTATAGTCCTGTAGGACCCACAAGCATAAACCTCACTGGCTGTCAAGAGTGAGGCTATGCAGTGGTGTCCCCTGGCAGCAGACAGGGATATGGGCTCCTTGTGGGGTGACATTGATTATTACATCCCCTTGGGACCAAGAATTCAAACTCCCCTAGCCTCCAGAACCAGGCAGTCAAGAAGCCTTCCCTGGGCAGCAGCCACAAAGATTGGGGCACCAAATGCATGTGAAACCTCCCTTCCAGGAGATACTGGTGCTCTGGAACATGGCAAAAGGAGAGTGTGAAGATGGTGCCCACAAGTCTCAGTTCTGGAGAGTGCTCCAGCAGTCTTCTAGATTTGTGTGTTAAATTAGATATCTGCCCTCAGGCTGATGCTTTAATATAAGCAGGTGAGCCTCCTTTACTTTAAGTCTGGGTATGATCAGCTGTCTCTGAGCTGGGTCCTGGGACATAAGCTGTGAGCCCCATTGGTTTTCCAAGTTAGATGTTTGGGGGGCTCATCTCTCAGATACAGGTCCCAAAAGTTAAGATGCCCAGTGTGGAGTTTGAACCCTTTGCTCCTTGGGGAGAAGCTCCAGGTTTTGAGTTTTCTCCCAACTGTTGGTCACCTCACTGGGGGCAGGGTTTATGTCCCAGTCCCTCCTACTTGCTTTGATGCGGTTTTCTTCTTGTTTGCCTAATGTGTGGTTGTCACTCAGGCAGCCTTTAGGATTTTTTAAGAAGAAATTGTTCCATATGTAGATGTAGACTCAGCATATCTGTGGGAGGAGGTGAACTCCTCCCACAGGATTTTCCTGTATCACCACCTTAAAGTGGAACCCCAAATCTTGTGTTTATTGACATTTTTTACCAAGAGGCTCCGGGTTTCATCAAATGCTTAAAGAACCTGGAAGGTTACCAACCACCGAAGGAGAAGGATTTAAGGTAAAAGCAGTCCTCTTAGGTCAGGCAAATATGTCCAAAGCCAGTTACTGCTCCTCCTGCTACGGCCAAGTATACCAAAGTCTTGCCAACCACATCTTTTTGTCTGACCAGGTGATGCTAGAAGGTGTGAACTGAGAAGATAAAAGAGTAAGGCTCTGAAGGATCCAGTGTGACAATGTTGTTCACAAACAAACACAAAAAGGGTAGGGAAAATGTAAAAATGCCCCCTTGACACTGACATCTGGAAGTCCTTTTCTTTAAATTATTATTGTGATAAAATATACATAACAATTTAACATTTTAACTATTTTAAGTGTACAATTCAGTGGCATTAAGTACATTCATATTGTTGTACTATCACCACTATCCATCTTTAAAACTTTTTCATCATCCCAAACTAAACTCTGTACCCATTAAACAATAATTCCCCATTATCCCTTTCTCCCCATCCCTGGTAACCACTATTCTACTTTGTTTCTACAAATTTGACTACACTAGGTAAGTGGAATCATACAGTATTTGTCCCTTTGTATCTGGCTTCTGTCACTTTAATGTTTTCAAGATTCATCCATGTTGTAGCATGTATCAGAATTTCATTCCTTTTTTAGGCTGAAGAATATTCCAGTATAAGTATATATCACATTTGTTTATGCATCCATCTGTCACTGGACATGTGGGTTGTTTCCATCTTTTGGTTATCATGAATAATGCTAGTATGAACATGTTTGTATAAGTATCTGTTCAAGTTCCTGCTTTCAGTCTTTTGAGTATATACCCAGAAGTGGAATTGCTAAATCATATGGTCATTCTATGTTTAATTTTTGAGGAGCTACCATACTGTTCTCTATAGCAGCTATATCATTTTACAGTCTCACCAGCAGTGCACCAAAGTTCCAATTTTCCCACATCTTCAATGCTTGTTATTTTCTGGGTTTTTGATAGTAGACATCCTAGTGAATGTGAAGTGGTATCTCACTGTGGTTTTCATTTGCATCTCCCTAATTACTAGTGATGTTGAATATACTTTCATGTGTGTATTGCCCATTCATACATCTTCTTTAGAGAAATGTCTATTCAAGGCTTTGTGTTTGTTGTTGAGATGTACTTCTTGATATATTCTGAATATTAATCCTTTATCAGATTTATGATTTGCAAATATTTTCTCCCATTCTGTAGGTTGCCTTTTCACTCTTTTGGTAGTGTCCATTGATGAAGAAGAGCTTTTAATTATGATGATGTCCAGCTTATCTTTTTGTTGTGCCTGTGCTTTTAGTGTCATATTCAAGAAATGATTGCCAAATCGGATAACATGAAGCTCTTCCCCTCTGTTTTCTTCAAACAGTTTTATACTTTTAACTCTTACATTTAAATCTTTGATCCATTTTGAGACAATTTTTATATGGTGTAAAGTAAGGATCCAACCTAATTCTTTTGCATGTGGATATTGTTTTGCCAGAACCGTTTGTTAAAAAGACTGTCTTTTCCCCATTAAAAGATCTTGGCATACTTCATCTGACCATATATGCAAGTTTGTTTCTAGGCTCTCTATTCTATCCCATTGGTCCACATATCTGTCTGCATGCTAGAACTACACTGTTTTGACTACTCTGAATTTATAGTAAGTTTTAAAATCATGAAGTATAAGACCTCCAACTTCGTTTTTTTTTTTTTTCAAGATTGTTTCAGCTATGTGTCTTTAATTTCTTTTTATAGTTCTCCATGTACAAGTCTTTCACCTCTTTGGTTTATTCCTAGTTATTTTATTCTTAGTGCTATCATAAATGGTATTGTTTTAATTTCCTTTTCAGATTGTTCATCATTCATGTATAGAAGTGCAACTGATTTTTATATGGTGATTTTGTATCATTCAACTTTGAGTTCATTCATTGGGATTTTAAGGGTTTTTAATGTATCTCTGTGGACGGTGATAATTTTGCTTCTCCTTTCCAACTTGGATGGCTTTTTTCTTTTTCTTCTTGGCTAATTGCTCTGAACTTCTAATACTGTCTGCAAGAATGCTGAACACTGCATTCTGTTCCTCATCTTAGGTGAGAAGTTTTTAGTCTTCACTACTGAGGATGATGTTAGTTGTGGGTTTTTCGTATATGGTCTTTATTATTTTGAGGTAGCAGTAGTTTCTTTCTACTCCTAGTTTTTTTAGTGTTTTTATCATGAAACGGTGTTGAATTTTGTCAAGTGCTTTTTCTGCATCCGTTGAGATGATCATGTGTTTTTTTCCCTTCATTATGCTAATGTGGTATATTACAGTGATTAATTTTCATATGTTGAAACATCATTACATTCCAAAAATAAATCCCACCTCTTCCTGGTGTTTATTCCTTTTATTATGCTGCTAAATTTGGTTTGCTAGTATTTTGTTCAGGATTTCATCATCAATAATCAGAAGAGATACTATTCTTTAGTTTTCATTTCTTATAGCAGCTTTGGCTTTGGTATCAGGGTATTGCTGGCCTCATAGAATGAGTTAGGGAGTGTTAGTGTTCCCTCCCCTTCAAATTTCAGGAAGAGTTTGAGAAGAATTGGTATAAATTATGTTTTTTAATATTGGGTAGAATTCACCAGTGAGGCTTTCTGGTACAGGGCTTTTCTTTGTTGGGAGGTCTTTGATTACTGATTCAATCTTCTTACCACTCATAGGTCTAGTCATATTTTTATTTCTTCATGATTCAGTCTTGGTGGGTTGTATGTTTCTAGGAAAGTGTCCATTACATCTAGGTTATCCAATTTATTGGTGTACAGTTGTTCCTAGTACTCTCATTTCATATTTTTTTAATTTCTATAAAATCAGTAGTAATGTTGACACTTTCGCTTCAGATTTTAATAATTTGAGTGCTCTATTTTGTTCGTAGTCAATGTAGCTAAAGTTGTCTATTTTGTAGCTATTTAGGGAGAACCAATTTTTGGTTTCCCTGATTTTCTCTACTGTTTCTCTATTCCTTATCTCCACTCTGTCATTTCCTTTCTTCTACTAGCTTTGGGTTTAGTTTGCCCTTCTTATTTCAGTTCCTTAGGGTTAAAGTTAGGTACTTTGAGATCTTTCTTTTTAATTTTTTATTTTATATTGGAGTATAGTTGATTTACAATGTTGTGTTAGTTTCAGGTATACAGAAAGTAATTCAGTTATACATATACCCATTCTTTTCCCATAGGTTATTACAGAATATTGAGTAGAGTTCCCTGTGCTATACAGAAGGTCCCTGTTGGTTATCTATTTTAAATATAGCAGTGTGTACATGTCAATCCCAAACTCCCAATCTATCCCTCCCCCACCCCACCCTTCCCCCCTGGTAACCATAGGTTCGTTTTCTAAGTCTGTGAGTCTGTTTCTGTTCAGTAAATAAGTTCATTTGTATCATTTTTAAAGATTCCTCATATAATCAATATCATATGATATTTGTCTTTCTCTGATTTACTTCACTTAGTATGATAATCTCCAAATGACATTGCTGCAAATGACATTATTTCCTTCTTTTTAATGTTTGAGTAATATTGCTGCAAATGACATTATTTCCTTGTATATTGCATTGCTATAAACTTGATCACGTTTGTGATCAATTTAAGAAAAATTAAATCATATCAGGCATCTTTTTTGAAACAATGCTATGAGATTAGAAATCAATTACAGAAAAAAAAAAAACAAAACACATGGAGGCTAAACGATCTGCTACTAAACAACCAATGGACCACTGAAGAAATCAATCAAAGAGGAAATCAAAAAATACCTAGAGACAAATGACAACAAAAAAACCCGTGACAATCCAAAACCTATGGGATGTGGCAAAAGCAGTTCTAAGAGGGAATTTTACAGCAATACAATCCTACCTCAGGAAACAAAAATCTCATATAAACAACCTAACCTTACACCTAGAGCAACTAGAGGAAGAAGAACAAACAAAACCCAAAATTAGTAGAAGGAAAGAAATCATAACAATCAGAGCAGAAATAAATGAAATAGAGATGACAAAACAATAGAAAAGATCAATGAAACTAAAAGCTGGTTCTTTGAGAAGATAAACAAAATTGATAAACCTTTAGCCAGATGCATCAAGAAAAAGAGGGCTCAAATCAATAAAATTAGAAATGAAAAAGGAGAAGCTGCAACAGACACCACAGAAATCCAAAGGATCATGAGAGTACTACAAGCAACTCTATGCCATTAAAATGCACAACGTAGAAGAAATGGACAAATTGTTAGAAAGGCACACTCTCCCAAGACTGAACCAAGAAGAAATAGAAAAGATGATCAGACCAATCACAAGTGGTGAAAGTGAAACGGTGATTAAAAAACTTCCACCAAACAGAAGTCCAAGACCAAACTCCTCTTCCAAAAAATTACAGAGGAAGGAATACTCCCACACTCATTCTATGAGGTCACCAGGATACCAAAACGAGACAAAGATACCACAAAAGAAAGAAAATTACAGGCTGATATCACTGATGAACATAGATGCAAAAAACCTCACCAAAATACTAGCAATCTGAATCCAACAATAAAGGATCGTACACCACGATCAAGTGACATTTACCCCAGGGATGCAAGGATTTTTTTCAATATCTGCACATCAATCAGTGTGATACACCACATCAACAAATTGAAGAAAAAATCCATATGATCATCTCAATAGATGCAGAAAAAGCTTTTGATGAAATTCAACACCCATTTATGATTAAAACTCTCCAGAAAGTGGGCATGGAGGGAACCTACCTCAACATAATAAATAAAGACCACATATGACAAACCCACAGCTAACACCATACTCAATGGTCAAAAACTGAAAGCATTTCCTGTAAGATCAGGAAGAAGACAAGGATGCCCTGTCTTGCCACTTTAATTCAACATAATCTTGAAGTCCTAGCTATGGCAATCAGAGAAGAAAAAGAAATAAAAGGAATCCAAATGGGAAAAGAAGAAGTAACTATTTGCACTGTCACTATTTGCAGATGACATGATACTATATATAGAAAATCCTAAAGATGCTACCAGAAAACTATGGGAGCTCATCAATGAATTTGGTAGTAATCTCTTGCATTCCTGTACACTAACAATGAAAGATCAGAATGAGAAATAAGGAAACAATCCCATTTACCATCTCAATAAGAAAGATACTTAGGAATAAACCTACCTAAGGAGACCAAAGACCAGTACTCTGAAAACTAAGATGCTGATGAAGGAAATCAAAGATGACACAAACAAACAGGTGGAAAGATATACCATGTTCTTGGATTGGAAGAATCAATATTGGCAAAATGACTACACTACCCAAGGCAATCTACAGATGCAGTGCAATCCCTATCAAATTACCAATGGCATTTTTTACAGAACTAGAACAAAAAATCTTAAAATTTGTATGGAGACACAAAAGACCCCAAATAGGCAAAGCAATCTTCAGAAAGAAAAACGGAGCTGGAGGAATCAGGCTTCCTGTCTTCAGATCATACCAGAAAGTTAGTCATTGAAACAGTATGGTACTGGCACAAAAACAGAAATACAGATCACGGAACAGGAAAGAAAGCCCAGAAATAAACCCACGCATCTATGGTCAATTAATCTATGACAAAGGAGGCAAGACTAGACGATGTAGAAAAGACAGTCTCTTCAATAAGCTGTGCTGGGAAAACTGGACAGCTACATGTAAAATAATGAAATTAGAAGATTCTCTAACACTATACACAAAAATAAACGGAAAGACTTAAATGTAAGACCAGACACCATAAAACCCTTACAGGAAAACACAGGCAGAACAGTCTGACATAAATCACAGCAGTATCTTTTTGGATCTGTCTCCTAGAGTAATCAAAATAAAAACAAAAATAAACAAATGGGACCTAATTAAACTCAAAAACTTTTGTACAGCAAAGGAAACCATAAACAAAATGAAAAGAGAACCCACAGAATGGGAGAAAATATTTGCAAACAATGCAACCCACAGGGATTAATCTCCAAAGCACACAGACCATGGGGCTCAATATTAAAAAAAAAACAAACAACCCAATCAAACAATGGGCAGAAGACCTAAATAGACATTTCTCCAAAGAAGGCATACAGATGGCCAACAGCCACAAGAAAGGATGCTCAACATCACTAATTATTAGAGAAATGCAAATCAAAACTACAATGAGATATCACCTCACACCAGCAGAATGGCCATCATCAAAAAGTATAGAAACAATAAATGCTGGAGAGGGTGTGGAGAAAAGGGAACCCTCCTACACTGTTGGTGGGAATGTAAATTGGTACAAGCACTATAGAGAACAGTATGTGGGTTTCTTAAAAAACTAAAAATAGCACTACCATATTATCCTGCAATCCCACTCCTGGGCATATATCTGGAGAAAACTGTAATTCAAAAACATACATGCACCCCAATATTCATTGCAGCACTACTTACAATAGCCAAGACATGGAAGCAACCTAAATGTCCATCAACAGAGGAATGGATAAAGAAGACGTGGTACATATATACAATGGAATATTATTCAGACATTAGAAAGAAAGAAATAATGTCATTTGCAGCAACATGGATGGACCTGGAAATTATCATACTAAGTGAAGTAAATCAGAGAAAGACAAATATCATATGATATTGATTATATGAGGAATCTTTAAAAATGATACAAATGAACTTATTTACTGAACAGAAACAGACTCACAGACTTAGAAAACGAACCTATGGTTACCAGGGGGGAAGGGTGGGGTGGGGGAGGGATAGATTGGGAGTTTGGGATTGACATGTACACACTGCTATATTTAAAATAGATAACCAACAGGGACCTTCTGTATAGCACAGGGAACTCTACTCAATATTCTGTAATAACCTATGGGAAAAGAATGGGTATATGTATAACTGAATCACTTTCTATATACCTGAAACTAACACAACATTGTAAATCAACTATACTCCAATATAAAATATATTTTTTTTTAGTTAAACAATTTAAAAATAGATAAACAAGAAGGACTTACTGTATAGCACAGGGAACTATATTCAATCTTGTAATAACCTATAGTGGAAAAGAATATGAAAAATTATATATATACATATATGAATCACTTTGCTGTATACCAGAAACACAACATTGTAAGTCAACTATACTTCAATTTTTAAAATACATTAAAAATAATAAAGTGAGTCTCTTGTAGATAGATTGCCAATCTATGCCTTTTGATTGGAGAGGCTTGTTTTTTCCATTTACATTTAAAGTAATTAATTACTGATAAGGAAGGACTTACTTTTCCCACTGTTATTTGTCTTAGGTGTCTTATAGCTTCCCCCACTCATTACCTTCATTACTGCCTTCCTTAGTGTTTAGCTGATGTTTTGGGTTTTTTTTTTTTGAGTATAGTCTGTCGGTTTTTAATTTGTGGTTGCTCTTGGAATTACATATAACATTCTAAAGGTATAACAATCTAGTTTTAATTTATAGCAACTTAACTTCAACCACACACACAAACTCTATTCCTATAGAGCTCTGTCCCCTTTCCTATATGTTAATAACATAAAAGTTACATCTTTATACATTGCATATCCACTTACAGATTATAATTATTTTTAATGCATTTTGTCATTTAAATCCTATAGAAAATAAAAAGTGGAGTTACATACCAAAAGTATAATACCAATTTTTATATTTGCTCATGTATTTACATTTGCTGGCAATCCTTATATCCTCATATGGCTTGGAGTTACTGTCTTGCATCCTTTCATTTTAACCTGAGGGTCTCTCATGTTTCTTATAGTCAGGTATAGTGGTAATAAACTCCCTCTCATCTTATCTGCGAGTATCTTTAAGTTCACCCTCATTTCTGAATGACAGTTTCACTGGATATAGAATTCTAGGTACATAGTTTTTGGTTTTGTTTTTCTTTTCAGCACTTTAAAGATATAATTCTACTACCACCTTTTGGCCTGCAAGGGTTCTGCTGAGAAATCATCTGCTAATCTTTTTGAGGATCCCTTGTACCTGATGAGTCTGTCTTGTTGATTTCAAGATTCTTTGTGTTTATTTGTAAGACAATTTCATTATATTGTGTCTCAGTGTGGTTCCCTTTGAGTTTATTCTACGTGGAATTTGTTGAGCTTTTTGGATTTTTAGATTTGTATCTTTCATCAAATTTGGGAAATATTTGGCAATTATTTCTTCAAATGATCTTGCTGCCCCTTTCTCTCCCCCTCCTTCTGGGACTCCTACATGTGTATATGTTGGTCCCATTGTCTTTTCTTTCAGTTCATTATACTCAATAATTTCAATTGTCCTGTTTCCAGGTTTGCTAATTGTTTATTCTGTGTACTCAAACCTGCTGTTGAACTCTGCTAGTGAAATTTTCAATTCAGATATTGTATTTTTTAGCTCCAAAATTTGTTTAGTTTCTTTTTATAATTACTCTTTGTTAATATCATTTTTTCTGATTTCCTTTAGTTCTTCATGTTTTTCTTTAGATCTTTTAACATGTTTATGATGGTTGTTTTAAAGTCTTTGTTTAATACATTTGATGCCCTGCTTCTTTAGGGCTGGTTCTGCCACTTCACTTTCTTCCTCGAATGGGCCATGATTTCCTGTTTCTTTGAAGTGCTTATGATTTATTCTTGGAAATTGGGCATTGAAAAAAACAGACATCTCTCCCAGTCTTTGAATATACTTTCTCTGTGCCTGTGCACACCTTCACTGCTTAACTGGGTGTTCTCTGAACCTCGGGATCAGCCTGAGATGAAACCTTAAGGTCTTCTCAGATCTTTCCTGAGCAAATGTCTTGCCTGGGCCTGCTTGAACTTTCAGAATTCCCCTTTATATATGGCTGCTTTTGAATGTCTTAATTTCCAAGATGGTCTCGCCCCAGGTTGTCCCCAGGGCCTTAGGTGGTCTATTGCATGTCTCCATCTGTAATCTCCTGCCCCAAGTGTCTGTAGTCCCCTTGCAGCTTTCACAAGTAGTGGCTGCCACTTGATACCTGAGTTAGATGAGACAGAGACCCATTCCTTCAGGTAGCCCTCTGACAGACAGGATAGAACATTACACACTGCAAACAGGATCTTCTCTGCTCCCTACAGATGGTGGGGGGAAAATGGGCTACTGCTGCCTCCAGACCAAAACTGCCATGCTACATACCCTGAGAAAAACCATAGTTCAAAAAGATACATGTACCACAATGTTCACTGCAGCACTTTACGATAGCCAGGACATGGAAGCAACCTAAATGTCCATCAACAGAGGAATGGATAAAGATGATGTGGCACATATATACAATGGAATGTTACTCAGCCATAAAAAAGAACGAAATTGAGTTAGTTATTTGTAGTGAGGTGGATGGAGCTAGAGTCTGTCATGCAAAGTCAGTGAGAAAGAGAAAAACAAATACCGTGTGCTAACGCATATATATGGAATCTAAAACAATGGTACTGATGAACCTAGGGGCAGGAATAAAGACACAGACATAGAAAACAGAAATGAGGACACAGCAGGGTGGGTGGCGGGGGCAGAGGGGAAGCTAGGACAAAGTGAGAGAGTAGCATTGACATACATACACTAACAAATGTAAAATAGCTAGCTAGTGGGAAGCTGCTGCATAGCACAGGAAGATCAGCTCGATGCTTTGTGACGACCTAGAGGGGTGGGGTAGGGAGGGTTGGAGGGAGGCTCAAGAGGGAGCGGATATGGGGACATATGTATGCATATGGCTGATTCACTCTGTTGTATAGCAGAAACTAACACAACATTGTAAAGCAATTATACCCCACTAAAGATGGGGGGAAAAAAACTGCCATGCTGGGAAGGATGAGGGAAAACACCACAGATTTTCCTACTGTTTTGAAGGTAGATTTTTCTTTATTGGGCACTTGCTAGGTTGCTGTAGACCTTTGACTTTTTCAGAATTCCTATAAGATTAGTTCAGCCAGTTTCCAGTTGCTTTTTGATGTTTCTGTGTGTGAATGAGGACTTAGAGCTACCTAGTGTGCCATTTTGCTGATATCTTTTGATCACAATTGGGAATTCTTGAAGGAGTGATATGTCTCCAAGAGCCCTATTTCTTCCACTCATTTGTTTCTCTACTCATTGTTGGTTTGACTTCAATGCCAATTGCCACACTGAAACTGCCCTTCACAGGGTCACCAGTGCAGCCTATAAGTCAAGTTCCACTGGGTACTGCCAATTCTTTCTTACTCTATCTTGTTTGTTCTTTTTGACACATTTTGATACTACTGACCCTTTTTCCTTTCTGGAAACTCCTTT
This sequence comes from Physeter macrocephalus, assembly GCF_002837175.3. Taxonomy (NCBI): domain Eukaryota; kingdom Metazoa; phylum Chordata; class Mammalia; order Artiodactyla; family Physeteridae; genus Physeter; species Physeter macrocephalus. The sequence continues at coordinate 61,088,231 of NC_041222.1, forward strand.
GTTGGTCTCTGTGAATACATTTTCTAAGTTCTTTTTTTTTCTCCTTTCCTGCAGTTTAATTCCTTTTTTTTCTCCTCTTCCTGCAGTGTCCCTCAGGGTTCTGCCCTAAGCCTTTTCATCTCATGCTTTCCCTCCCCTTGGGTTATACTACCTATGACTCCTAGCCACCACTGGTCTACTGATGACTTTCAAATGGATAGTGTTTAGCACAGCTCTCTTTTAAGTCACAGATCTATATATCCACCTGCTTAATGAACATATATATTTGCATATTTCACAAACATCTCATACAAAACATCTTCAAAACAAATTCTTATCTTTATGTTCAGTCCATAAACCCGAGACTCATCTTAGCTCCCTCCCTGTCTTTTATCCCTGTCAAGGCACCACTGAAGCCATGTGAATCATACTTTCATAGAATCTCCTCTCCATTTCCATTGCCCAGTGCCTTCATTTTTTTGTTACCTAGATTACTTTCTCCAGTCTATTCACTTTCTAATTCAATTACTGTACTGCTGACAGAATAATCTTTTTAAAGAGTAACTCTGATCGTGACACTCCCACTTAAAAACCTTTCTAGGTGCCTCCCCTCCCCCACCCCAACCAAGTGGCATTCATAAGAAAATCCAAACTCCTCAGACAGCATACTATATTTCTCATGATCTGGCACATGTTTTACAGCCACATTTATAATTCTACCTCTCATATAATTCTCCTGCAAACATTCCAGGGCTGTTTTTGCCATCATTCTTTCACATATGCTTTTATGGAACACATTCCCTACCCAAGACAGGTGCCTCATAAATGTATGTTGGATTAAAAGAAGAAACTTGAATTATTACATGAAGCCAGGTTGTTAGAACTGAGAAGGTGGTCTTCGTTCTACTTGGACTAAAACCAGCATGGTTTTCAAAGACTTCAAAGAGGTAGGAAGATGAAGGAATAGATCTTGAAATGACACTCTTCCAAAAGGATTTTCTTGTCAGAAACTATTATCATTTTCATTCTTACAGGAGTGGAATATGGAGGTTTGGTGGGCATCTATAGTTTGAATCACATCCCAACAATATATCACCAATGCAAAAATATTAAAAGGGGGGCTTCCCTGGTGGTGCAGTGGTTAAGTATCCACCGCCAATGCAGGGGACACAGGTTCGAGCCCTGGTCCGGGAAGATCCCACATGCCGCAGAGCAGCTAAGCCCGTGCGCCACAACTACTGAGCCTGCACTCTAGAGCCCACAAGCCACAACTACTGAGCCCGCATGCCTAGAGCCCATGCTCCGCAATGAGAAGCCACCACCATGAGAAGCCTGTGCGCCACAATGAAGAGTAGCTCCAGCTCGCCGCAACTAGAGAAAGCCTGCACACAGCATCGAAGACCCAACGCAGCCAAAAATAAAATAAATTTATAAAAAATTATATTAAAAGGATTTTGAGATCAAGCAGTTCCCTGTAATTTGTAATGCCTCAAGCCTTGCTACTCTTTAAAGTGTGGTCCATGGACCAACAACCTTGGCATTACATGAGAGCTTTTAGAGATTCAGCATGGATGAATTAAGATGGGTGAACAGAGTGAGAAATTCAACAAAGTGATGATGATAGAAAATATTTAAAAGTACCAAAGAGAAGTCACAGAGCTGAAGAACACAACTGAAAATTGTTAAGGTGTTCAACAACAGACTACATGAAGCAAACAAAGGCTCAGTGAATTAGAAGTCAGGGCAGTGGAACTCACCTAATCAGAGAAGGAAAAAAAGTGATGCTAGATTAAAGGGCTTGCATTATATAGGTCCCAGAAGGAAAAGACAGTGAGAAAGGGGCAGAAATCCTGTTTGAAGAAATACTGAAAGATTCCCTAACCTGGGGAAGGAACTAGACACCCAGCTCCAGGAAGCCCATAGGGTTCCAAATAAGATGAACACAAAGACATCATAAATAATCCCACATATACGTGGTCAAAAAGAATGCAATCTTGCCATTTGCGACAACATGAATGGACCTCAAGGGCATTATGCTAAGTTAGATAAGTCATACAGAGAGAGACAAATACCATATGATCTTATATGTGGAATATTTTTTTTTTTAAAAAAAGCAAGCTCACAGATACAGAGAACATATTGGTGTTGCCAAAGGCGGGGGTGGGGTGTGGGAATAATGGGTGAAGGGCTCAAAGACTAAAAAAATAAATAAAATGTTACACAAAACAGGATTTCTGCTTATAATTTTAAGGGTCAACAGCTCCCCTATGGACCCCTAGGAGTCCAGATACTTCCAAGTTTAAGAGCCCTTGTTCTAAAGTGACCTCCAAGGGATGTCTGTCCCTTTACCCTACTCAAATAGCAGATGTTTCGTATTTTACAGACACCATCGTTGGTGGCGGTTTTTGCCACGATGGTCTGGCTCTGCCAACCCTGGGGAGAGCTTAACCATCTCCATGAGCATGGACTAACTATACACACCTAAGTGTACTTTCGTTCAGCCACCCTTGGTTTATCCTGGAGAAAATGAAACCAAAGAAAGGAAAGAAATCATGGACTTGGTTATTTGGACGAATTTAGCAAGAAAACAATAAACCAAATTACCCTCTGGACTGAAGGAGGGAAGGGGGGCTTATTTAGGGGTGTTCAACTCTAAAGCTTACCACCACATTCCTAGTCCATTACGCCAAGATTAACCTTCCATTCGGTTACTCTGGGAGGGGACTGACATCTCTGACTGGCTCTATACTGCCATTAGCCATTTGCTAGCAGAATACGCACAGACCACAGCAAAGCTAACCCTCCCACTGTGGACTAAGAAAAAATGTGCTGGTGGATATCCTTTAAGTTGGTGTAAAGAGGGGCAAGATAAATGATCTCAGGGCCTCAAACAAGCCCCTGCACAAGGATCTTTTGCCCCACACAGCCTGGGCATTGCAGCCTGTCCTGTGACTTGGCTAATGTGTATGTCACCTGTTTCTGCTTCCCAGTGCAATGGGCCTTGCGTCGGGCCTCGCCTCGCCGTGCAGCACAGACAAGTCTTCTGCCAGACCCGGGACGGCATCACCTTACCATCAGAGCAGTGCAGCACCCTTCCGAGGTAAGAGAGAGCCATGGACTGCCTTTTCCCAGGCCCTGTGTCAATAGCACAGAAAGATGGTGGGAAGTAAACGTTTCTCCTCCAACCTCCCATGGTCCCAGTGGTCAGACACTCTTCCCTTTCACCTCCATTCTCCCCAGGTCACTGGCCTCCTAAAGGTAGATGGCTCAGTGGTGGCCTCGTGCTTCCTGAATGGGCCAGGCTGGGCTTTCCCCTTTCGGAGATGGAGAGAGAATGCAGAGGATGCTGCTCCTCTGAGGCCTGATGGCACAAGAGACCCGTGCTGGCTACAGGGTGGGCAGGAGGTCAGGTCCACAAAGTGGGCACCAGACCCCAAGGGCTCCACCAGCCTCTCACTCTTGTCCACCTCCCTCTAGAAGTTATGCTGAGACCCCTGTCCCCAGGTCTCAGCCTACCATTCCTATCCAGCCCCTGTCATTCTTCCTTCCGTTGGGGAGAGGGCTCATCACCCCCCTCGCTAAGGTCCCCGCCCCTGAGAGCGGCTCTGCCATCCCCCACCCTGGTAGAGCTCATTCTCAGGTCATGCAGTGACACGGACACTGTAGAGATGAGCAGACAGAGGCCCAGTTAGAGGAAGGGGTCTTCTGAGACCCTACAGCCGTTCAGTAACAGAGCAGAGATCAGAACCCAGGGCTGGCAGCGCTGGGAGTTCTCAGGGATACCTGAGGTTTTGAGGTTTCCAGCACTGTCTTCACATCTGCTCCCCCGATTCAGCCCCCAGAGAGGCAGACCCTAATCCTGCCATCCTCCTACCACAGGCCCGTGAGCACCCAGAACTGCTGGTCCGAAGCCTGCAGCGTACACTGGAGGGTCAGCCTGTGGACCCTGTGCACGGCGACCTGCGGCAACTACGGCTTCCAGTCCCGGCGCGTGGAGTGCGTGCACGCCCGCACCAACAAGGCAGTGCCCGAGCACCTGTGCTCCTGGGGGCCCCGGCCCACCAACTGGCAGCGCTGCAACATCACCCCGTGTGAAAACAGTACGTTCCAACCCCACAGAGGCTTCTGCAGCTTCCCCACGAGGCGTCAGGTGCAGCGGGCAGTCCCCGGAACTGAGCCTGGGCATAGGGCAGTGGACCAGCTTTCCCAAGGATCCTGAGCTAGGGCTGGAGTTGTGTATTTTCAGAGGGTGCGTGGGTGCATGCAGGCGAGCAAAGGTGGCGTGCAAGGATACATGTGCACGTGTCCAAGCCACAAGAGATGACTGGGTGTGGCCCAAGGGCTCCATCGTGGCCCCTGAGACAGCCAGGTGCTTTTGGCCAAGTGCTGGATGAAGTCAGCCTCCAGCTCACCTACAGTAGTTTGGCTGGTACCCAGAGGGGACAACTAAACAATGGCTCTTGGGGAGAAAGCACTGTTTGCACCCAAGCAGCACACAGAGCACCTCCTGCTCAGCCAACCCTGCTGCACCCATCACGGCTCTGCGTCTCACGGAACAAGGGCCTGCCGAACCCCCGCCCTCCTTCGCGGCCCCGTGGGCACCCACCGGTCTGTGCAGGAGCCACAGCTGGGGTCTGATACTCATTCACTCTACCCTCAAGTCTAGATCCTCCTCCTTAGCCCAACACCAGCATTTGTATCCCCATTGGGTGAGCATCTATTTTTTCCTTCCTCTGGACCCAAAACAAATTGGAGGTGCTTCTCCACAGGGAAGGAGACAAAGCACGAAGCAAAGAAAAGGGAATTTTTAAATGTTGCTGTGCAGTTTCCCCCACAAACAGGGCCACACTGAGCCTCAGATTCCCCAGGCTGAGCAGAGGCCATGTAGGCAAACAGTGCCAGTCCTTTTCCTACACGGGGTGGGATTGTCTATGTCCTCTTGTGTGATGCTGGCCCATCTTTGTCAGCTCCCCAGACTGAGTCCACGACAGCAGTTCAGACTTACTATATTAACCACAGATGTCCACAGCCCGAATCCACGCCAGTATTAAAGACCCATCAGCCTGTGCCAATACTGAACTAGGACGCCACGGCGCTCTGGTAGGCACGGTGAGGGGAAGGAGTACAGAGGCTCGGGAGAGAGGACGAGCAAATGAAGCTTCGCGGGGGAAAGGAAGGCTCACGTTCCAGGGGGTGAAGCCACCAGGCAGGTCCACACTCGCACACCACCCCGAAGTGGAGCAGAATTTAGTCCTTCTGGGAAGCGTCTCAAGGAGGAAGAGCATCAGTCAGATACTCAAACGCCAAGGGAAAGGCCACCTCGCCCAGGCGGTGAGGCGGTCCTGAGCGCCTTCAGGAAGGAAGGGGGCTAGCGGAAAGGCCGCAGAGCCCCAGTATTCGGCCCCCAGCCGCAGCCTGAGCTGCCCCCATATGGTTGGCAGCCTGGGGAGCAAATGGCCAAGCTCCACCGGAGCAAGGCCAGCCCAGAGGTGCTGGACAATGGTGGCCCCTCCAGCACGGGCGTCTGGTGCCCAAGGCAGACCCCAGGAGGCACCCGGTGGCCACGGCTGTTACCAAGCCTCCGTTTCACCTCTCCTTTCTGTCCCCTTTCCCAGTGGAGTGCAGAGATACCACCAGGTACTGTGAGAAGGTGAAACAGCTGAAACTCTGCCAACTCAGCCAGTTCAAATCTCGCTGCTGTGGGACTTGCGGCAAAGCGTGAAGACAGGACGCGGGGAGAATGCTACCCTGGCAGCACGGAGGACTCACGCAACCACCTTGGACAGAACTTAAGCTTTCTTCGTTTTATTTATTTATTTCCCCCTCTCCACCTCCACCACACACACCCTCATCAACCTCCTCCCTTGCCCTTCCCCCTCCCCAGACATGAGGACCCCAGCATGTCTTCTCTCTCAGTTAGCTGGAGGACAGAATGAGGGGACAGGACAAGGATGGAGGTCTAACGGAGGTGGCAGAGCAGACCGGGACAGACAGAAAGAGCTCCCTGGAAGAGCCAGCTCCCTCCCAAACCCGGGTCCTAGGGAGACCTAGGAAGAGGCCAGCGCAGCCCCCCAGGGCCAGCAGGGAGCCAGAGCCAACGGCAGACGGGAGAGAGAGACAGAAGGGGAGGGTGCCAGAGGGTTTGTGAAGCATCGGTACTGACTCTGGACAACCAACAGCATCTCTCCTGGCAGGAGATGGTTAAGGCAGGGGAGGGAGGACACCATCCATGCTGAGAACCCAGCCCAGGACTCAGCTCTCCCAGTGGGGGGCACAGAGCAATGAGAACTCAAAACACAGTGGAGGTAAAGGGGAGCCAATCCAAGTAGGCCGAAAGCGCACAGCAATGCAGAAAACGAAGTGGGGAAGGAAGGGACAGAAGGACAAAGAAGCCTGTGCGTGTTCCTGAGAGGGGGAGCGAAGGGGACAGGGGAGCGAGTGGGCAGCCACACGAGGCTCTGAACCCCGAGCCCGAGTGCCTGATGTGCCGGTGCAGGCTCACGGCAGGCTGCGGTGCTCAGCTCTGCTGCCCCCGAGAAGGCACAGCCCTGGGGCCCGGGCCGCGTGCAGGAGGTATGCCCCCCGCCGCGGCAGAGAGGGGTCCCCGAGCGAGCCCCTCAGTGAACTTCCGCCCGTGCCCCCATGGCAGAGCTGGTGAGACGGCAGGGCCTAGCTGTGCAGTCAGGCCACCCCTGGCATCTCCGAATGAAGCATCCCCCAGCCCGGAACGAACTGCTGACCCGGGCCAGGGTGTTTCGCTCATGAGTAGGCTGGGTTTCCTGCCTATATGGTTTTTACTGCTCCACTTGAGGGTCAAGGACTGGGGTCAGCTGGCCAAAAACCAACCCACTATTCAAGTTGCCAGAGTATCCATCAGATGAGAGCGACCGGGGCACCGGTGGAACCGCAGACTTGCGTGGGCCCCTCCCGGGGCACGGTGACGGCCGCCCTGTATTCAGACGACAGGCCGGGGCGGGGCCATGGGGCACAGAGGCAAAGCCAAAGGATAACTAAAGCTTCCCAGACGCTCCTCAAAGGCTTTTCAACCCATTCCCTCCACACAGTGAAATACTATGAACTCTACCAGAATTAATATACATTGGTTTTGCTAACTCAGTGGGCAAAGCAGCATACACACTCCAGTAATGCCCGTCAGCTACGGTAACGTGGCTGCAGCAAAGTCAAGTGGCAAAACTGAAAATCTGGGACATCGTGGCTCATTTATCAACGAAAGTGCTCACTCAGCAGAGCGGTTTGGGGGCGAGTGATTTTGGCCTGCGCCCCCCAATCCCAGCGGCCACCATTTAGTAGCAGCTAGGGCAGAGCAGGGTGGCCAGAGTCACTCACCCCCCAGCCAAACCACCCCTCACATACAGACTCGCAAAACGTCACACACCCCGGGGCCACCACTGACATCAGGGCTGCATTTTCTAGCCAGCCTGGAAGTACAAGTTAGTGGGGGAGACATCCTGCTTTGTGTCCTCCCCAGGTGAGCTATGGACAGTTAAGGTAGCTCTTTCTTCCTCACCACAATAATGGGCTCTAAGAAATCATGTTCCTAAAAATCAGTGTAATGTTTATTTAAAATAAAAGAGAATGTTTTCTATGTCTGTATATCTTTTGTGAATATTTATTAGGATTTCCTGTATAAAAAAGTGCAATATTAATAATTGTACATTGTCTTCCAGAAAAAAAAAAAAAACAAAATATTGGGGGGACTTTTTATTAACTTCCTGCAGTTGTGTTCCTGTAAACTCGGTGGTGATTATTGTATGGTTCCTATTTTTAATAGAACCTGATGTTTAACTCTGGATCCATTCGCTGTGTACAGAATACATTGTAAAAGCTAGCACAGGATGACAGGGCAATAAGAGGGGATTCGTTTGTGACACGATAGTTATGCGTGGAATGTGGAAGACAGATTCCATACTACTACTAATGTGGTTGATAATATCTACTTCAATAGCTATGGAAAACTAGTGGCCAATATTTACATTTCCTAAATAGCAGGTGTCCTCCAGCTCCACCACGTGTCCGGTTGTAGCAGGTGGAGGTGGGTTTCAGAGCGAGCTTGGAGGACCTCGGTTTGGGGAGGGCAGCAGTGTACTCCTTGCATGAGATGAATGTACATTTACTGTTTGTTCTGTGAATTGTAACTCAGCAGCACCAGAAGATTATTAGGGCTGCTGAAGAATGTGGAAGGAGGCACTTCCTCCTCTAAAACACAAAACTCTATTTATATTTTTTGTACAGATAATACAGCTTATTTATTTAAATCTTGTCGTCCGAGTCTCTATTAAGCTCAGCCTTCCAATCCTGTTTTGGGCAGGGGGGTGAGGCTGGTTCCCAGTCACGTACGTGAGTTTGGCTGAAATGGAAGAATCGCAGTTTTCAGCTTTGCGTGGGAAGCCGGGGGGCCATGAACCCAGAGGAGCTAGATGCGCACAAACTGGGGCTTAGTGCTGTCTTTGACAATCGTCTCATTTATGACCCTCGGAGATACTGAGGATTTGGTTCCAGACCACTGCAGTAAAGCAAATATCACAATAAAGGAATTCCCACGAATTTTTTGGCTTCCCAGTGCATATAAAAATTATGTTTACACTATACTGTAGTCTATCAAGTGTATAATAGCATTATGTCTCTAAAAACAATGTACATACCTTAAGTAAAAATACTTTTTTGCTGGAAAATGCTAAAGATCACCTGAGCCTTCAGCAAGTCATAGCAGTAACATCAAAGATCACTGATCACAGATCACCATAACACATGTAATACTGATGAAAATTTTGAAACATTGTGAGAACTAACAAAATGTGACACAAAGACACAAAGTGAGCAAATGTTGTTTGAAAACTGGCGCCAACAGACCTGCTCAGGGTGGGGTTGCCGCAAACGTTCCATTTGTAACACACACAGTACCTGCGATCCACAATAGAGCAAAGCACAATGAAGTGTGGTATGCCTGCAGTGGGAAGAGGGGAGCCACGGCACCTTCAGGAAGAAGAGCAAGTGCAGGCGTCTCTGGGGGTGTGTGCAGACTCGGGAACAGGAGTCTCACTCCCGGTCAGGCTTCCTGCCCCCGAGGGCATGCAGCGTGCAGTGGCTGCGTGCTGAAATCCTGGGTGTGCGCCCTTGTCGGGGCTCCCATCTATAGATCATTCCTACATTCCATCCTCACATGCGCCCTATGATCATCTCCATTGACATGTGGGTGGACAGAGACCCACAGAAGCCCAAGGTCACCCAAAAGTCAAACCTGAGCAGTATGGCTTTTTAGCCAGAGCCTTGCTCTTCCCCGCTATGCCGGCCTCAGCTCCTCTGTGCGCAAGCCGAGCTGGTGTGGCCGCCCAGGTGCGGGCACCTTTCTCTCCTACCGCTCAGAGGTTGGGAGAAGATGATGGCGGGACTTTTAATGGAGTTGTTGCTTTCTCACCCCCTAAAATCAATTCTCATGGCATTGTAGGGCTCCTAGCTCCCCCTATTTTTAAAGCGTGTAATAAAGCTACTATAGAGAGTGCAGAAGAAAACAGAAGCGTACTTGTAGAGTTCTTTATAAACAGGCTCTGGTGAAAGGGCAGCGTGTCCCCAGACCCAGACGATGTCCACACAGGGACCTTTGTGGATACGCTCCAGGGGACCCCAGCCTGAAAGCCCAACTCCAGCCTGTTTCCCGCAGCTCACCCCAGCACGTGACACTCTGCCGAACAGCGTAAAAATATGCCAGAAAGCTCTTCTTGAAATTCTAATTATTTTCTAAGGAGTTGTGAGGTTTGCTTTAAAGAAAAGACCGATGCTAGCACTATAAATACTCACATACCAGCAACCAAACAATGTTCCACAGAGACCCCCGTGGAGGGTTGGGGGGAAGGAGTCAGAGACGCCAGAGCGAAAACCCAGGAAGGCTCAAAGGGTGGGAAGGGCTCAGACAGAACATATGGAAAATCTTCCAGACAAAATCACAAAGCTCAGTAGGGGAAAAAGAGAGATTCTGACCAAGATGCCACCAGCCACAGTGTAAAAGTTTGGAATCTTAACCATGAGCCAGTCCTAGGATTGTAACTCCTCATGCGAGAGTGCCCTGCTTGGCCTCAGAAGTTTCCAGGACTTTGACAAGATGAGCTCAGAAAATCTGTGGGCCCATCGAGACCAGAATGATCAACAATCACCAGAGCTCACTCATGTCCCAGCTTCCTCACCTTTGAAGAGAGGATACCTCATGGGATAGGGCTGTTGCAAAGAATTGGTTCATTGCCGTCAAGGAAATAGAAGGGGGCCTGGCATGTCACTGAAACATTCACTCAATGTTAATTGCTATTATCACCATCCAAGCTACCTTAGAGAGATGGGGAGATGATGGGCAGGGCTGGCAGAACGTTTGCTATGTCACGTTACTTCCCATTGTCAGCTTTCAGAGACCCTTGCCTATGTTTCCATTTTCAACTGAGAAACACATCAGTCATTCCTTAAAAGTTCAGTACCAGACAATAGCGTAAACAAGAGAGGTATTAGTGAACCAAGCTCTGTCTGTATCTTGGAAGAAAACTGATCCATCCACGTAGCAAACTCAAACATTCACCAAAATACTGACAAACTTCCAGAAATACTTCCCAAGACAGATATTATTTTATAATCCCAAAGTACAACATAGTCTCAATTCAAAATACCCAAATGTACACATAAATCCCATTTCCTTTGATTTAGTTAAAAAAAAAAGAAGATGGAGAAATAGTCATTCATGAGCAAATACACAAGTAAAGTAAAAGGTAAAATTAACGATATCTCACTTACCAAGTGGTAGGCTTTCTCATAAACAACATGGTATTATCCTCTCAGCTCAACCTGCAAATAAACCCAAAGGAAATAACCCAATTTTATTAATGGTTCTCAGCTTAAATGAGACAAGTTAGATCTCAATAACCTATCCGCGGGGCTCCCCAAAATAGGCAAACTCATCCACAAGGAGTAACGGAATCGTGGGGTAGAGAGAAGGATGAAGCTTTGGGGAAATGACCCAATGAAAGCTGACCTGTCTAGCAAGCTAACCCATGGGAGAATAAATTAGGAAACAAAATAAGGTGACACCCCCTTGGTTTTTTCTCTCTGTCCCGCATTTTGTTTGATGAACCAACTGTGATTTAAGGACTTCAGGATTCAGACTCAGAATGCACTGAATGTGAGTTAAATCAGGGAAGGTTATCTACCCATATCATAGACTGCCAATCAGGAAAATATCGGTGTTGATGCAAAGCCTCGAAGTGAATAGTAAAGCGAATACCCAATGAATTCTACCAATCCTCTACGATTAATCTAAAATTATTATCTTCCCCCACCCACCCATCCTGTCCACTTGGAGATGCTTTCACAGGTCAAATGTGTGTGAGCTGATCAGAGATTGTCATCTTCAACCAAATCTTAGCTTCTTACTCACAGCACCCCAAGGGTTTCAACTGTTTGTTGCCACCCCTAAAATTGGAAGGCAGGCACTGGTAATCAAGCGTCTGCTAATAAGAACCGAGCTGTCACCTTCTCTGTCAACAAGAGGTTTACAGCTTCACTCAGATGGATTCTGTGAAGCACCTGGCCTCCATCAACCACATGTGTCACGCTTCTGATAACACAATATACAGATGTCACTCACCCCTGTTTTCCAAAGGCAAAATCCAACTTCAACCAAGGATTTCCCAGGCTGCTCCTAAAGATATAGTTTATATATGTGTAAACAGACATTAAATGTGCAGTTTTATGTGAGTGAAGAGAAAGCAGACAGTGGGGAATGGTTCTGCTGCCGAACATAAATAATGTTTGCTTAAGCAGAATGCTTAGGAGGACCTGAGAGATTGCACAGTCAGCATCCAGACCAGAAAGCGTGCCTGGGAAACCTGCTCCCTCCCTCTCCAAGATGCCATAAACAGCTTTCCTCCAGGTCTTTGTGCTACCAGGGTTGACCTCATTACAAATCCCACGAAGGATAGTAGACAAGCTGTGAACAACTTAGTTACCAGGTGAGCAACTCTAGGAAAGGTTTAATGGTCAAGGAAGGGAGTGTGGTGATGAAGTGTGTCTTGGGCTTGGTTTTATTCCCCCAATCCCCACCACCAGTTTTTAAATAACAATGAAAGGGCCAGGAAATGACGTAGCTGAGGTCAGCTGAAGGATGATGAAGTTGTTCGCCAGTCGTCCAGGTAGCTCTCTGTCCCACAGCTGGAGCTCAGCAAGTCACAGTGCCAGGGCACAGAGCAGGTGCCAGATTCATGGACCAGCCACTCCTGAGCTGGATTTCTTCACCTGCACACCTCCCCCCTACTGGAGTGGAGACACTCAAGGTAAGACACTCCCAGACACCTGGGAGCAAACCCCCATGACCTAGATCCTCCATTCCTTTTGCACTTGTGAAGGTCTAGCCTTTGCAAGTTGGGCCCAGCTGGGATGGAAAACCACCAACCTCTTCATCTGGTCCTAGTGGACCTCACTCTATTCGCCCCCACCAGGCAGTCCTCTGTCTCTTCTGATCTCATCTCCTTCTCCCTGATTTCTTTTCCCATCACATACCTTTCCTTTCCCTCAGAGTTTGACCAACTCTAACTAAGCACCAACTCTGTGCCAGGCCCAGGCTGGACCCTGAGGACACAGGGTGAAAGCCTAGTCTCTGCTTTGAGCCCCCAAGGAGCTCAGAGTCCAACCAAGAAAGCAGACACATCCCACCACAAATGCCAATGTGCCCTACTCTTCCAAGTTTGGGGGAATCTCCAGCCCCGTTTTCTTCCTCATTTGGTTCTTTCCAGTCAGCAAGCCAGGGATTGCTCCTTTTATTCCAAATCCTCTCTCACTGGGGCTTTTGCAAAGGTATCCCGACTGGACTCCAGTCTCCTCCAATCTACTTCCCCTACAGCAGCTAGCACTCTTGTTATACTGCCTGCAAATACATCAACGTAAACTGATGCATACGTGTAAAATTAACTTAAACCTACACCCTGGGACTTCCCTGGTGACGCAATGTATAGGACTCCACGCTCCCAATGCAGGGGGACTGTGTTCGATCCCTGGTCAGGGAACTATATCCCACATGCGTGCCACAACTAAGGAGCCCACGTGCCACAACTAAGAAGCCCAAGAGCCACAACTCAGGAGCCCATGTGCTGCAACTAAGGAGCCGGTGAGCCGCAACTAAGGAGCCCACCTGCAGCAACTAAGACCAGCACAACCAAATAAATAAATAAATATTTTTTTAAAAAAAACCTACACCCTAGGGGGCAGCTAGCTAACATTTAATTACCTATTCATAAATCTACCCTCCCAAAGTGACCACTGCAAGCATTTCAAATATCATTATCTAAATCTGCACCAGAGGGTTTGTTAATTACACGAAGTTCATTAATTACACACCAGTGAAATTAGCTATATTAGAGGACTGGAAAGGGTACACAAGCACCACTGCCCTTGTACAAACCATCTAAGTATCCAGCAAACCCAGCAGCCTAGAGCTCCAAGTCCAGAACTCTCCTTGGTCCTGTGTATCCCCACTCCCCGCACCTAACTCTTGCTTGATCTGACCAGAGAAGTTTCTGGCTGATCTTACCACAAGAACATCCACCTTGGAGTAACTGTCAGAGTGCCTAGGGTTGGAACGATAGGATTTATTCAAGTTCACAGAGTAGGTTATGTGGCAGCACTGGGCCAGTGTGCAAGCATTTATGCCTGTGCCAGAATTTGGTCTGAGATTGTTTCCACTGAAACACACCATCTTAGGGAGTGAGGCTGTGTAGGTGGAAACACAGAACTCCAGCCTCTCTTAATGGAGCTCCCATTTTACCAAGATAACCTGGAAATTGTTGGTCAGCCAAAACGGCTTAAATTCATTCACAAAGAAATATTCTCAAAAGACGGTTTGGGTTATACCAGTCCTCTGTTTTAAAGCTTTCTCCACCTTCCTACTGTTGTCACGATAAGGAACAGACTCCTTAAAATGTCCTGAGGCACCCCGCAAAAGCCCAGCCTCATCTCTGGCTGCTTTCTCTGGGTGACTGGCCTCAGTTCCTTGAAGGCTCCAGGGTCCATCCTCCTTCCCCTTTGTCACCTTCCCGTGAGCCATGGAACACTGGCCGCCGTACCCACCACCACCTACTCATCCCTTGGGAGTTTCCTTGGCACCCAGGGTGGGACAAATATGGAGGCTGTAAGATTTACTTACCACATCTCCTCTTGTAAATAGAGTGGATCCCCAAAACCTATCTTTTGTTTTGCGGAAAAGATGATGATGGGTGGAAATAAAGAAGACAATGACCAGCGGAAGACTATACTGCATGACATGATAGAAGGACGAAGAAATCCTAAAGGACAAGATCTGGATAACTGTGGCTGGAGAGGCCGGGGGGAGAGGAGACAGAGGAGGGAAGGGGGAGAGGTGAGGGGAGTCCCACCGCAGCATCATACTTACAATCTCAAGGAAGCCACCAACACCCTTCAAGCTGACTCCCTGCCCTCCCCGTCCCTCAAAGCACCCAACACAATTACAATTACCTGAACCATCCCGGTGCCTGGGAACTCAGAAGATCTTTCCTTCTGTACTTCAGGAAAGACCCCTTTTCCCCTAAAAGTTGTAGTGGAGAAAGGAGAGGCAGAAAGAGGAAACACATCTGGAAATTCTAGGATATTCCAGTCACCCCTTACCAGGGACCACACTGGGCCCACAGTGGTAAAGTGGAAGTGCCAGGCCTGTCTGGCTGCAGAGCCTCTTCAAAGGCCTCACTGCACCTCGCGTCCCATTTGAATGGCGGCCCTGCATTCAGATGCCCTATCCCAGCCCTCCTTGACCTCAGTGGACAGCAACTCCATCCTTCCGGGCACTCAGACCAAAGGTTCTGGAGTCATGCTGACTCCCTGTTAATCTCACTCCACCTCCAATCAGCAACACAGTGTAGTCTACTCATTGCCCCCATTTCTACCAGCCAGCTGTGGACCTGCATCATTCTCTATGTAATAAGCCTCCTACCAAGCCCTGCTTCTACCCTTGCCCACTGCCGCCCCTCACAGCAGCCGTCAGGGTGACCACGGTGACAGTTGTAATAAAAACCTGATCTGGGCACTTCTCAGTTGGCTCCCCTTAGTGTAAAAGCCAAATTCCTGGCAATGGTCGCTACAGCCCTCACTGGCCTCCTGACTGCTCCCTGGACACACCTAGACCAAAATATGCCCACCTCAGGGCCTTTGCTCTAGCTGCTCCCTGACATCCTCATCTCTCCCTTTGAGACTCTCAAGTCCCCCCTTCTCAGTGAGGTCCACCCCAACCGTTCCATTCAAGACACCCTGTACCTCCCAGAGCTCCCGGGCCCTCTTTATCCCGATCACCTTTTCCTTTTCCCATGGCTCTTATCACCTTCTAACTTACAATACACATGATGCTTTTTATTTACCATGTGTGTATTACTGCATTTCTATGATATATTCCACACTATTAGATACAGTCCTATATTAGTGAATTGCCCAGTACACTTATTTATTATTGAGCATCTGTCTCCCCCACTAGACTGTAAGCCCCACGAAGGGTAGGATCTGCATCTGCTCTGTTTACTGATATAACCCGAAGCACCTAAGCAATATTTTCTGAAGGAATGAACAAATCTATGTATGTATGTGTGTACAGATGGCTGGGAGGCGGAGGAGGAGGAGGGAGGGTGGTCAGCGCTATGACAGACGGGGCATGCTGTCCCTCTCGGTGACGGAGCTGAGACAGCAGCTGTGGGACTGTGGGGGGCAGGGAGGCGTATCTAGGGGGCGGAGGCACATATGATGGGATGTGTGGAGGGAGAAGGGAAGATTTCTGAGAAACCACCCATCAGACAGGGAATTCACTGGATGGAGTAAAGAAATCGAAAGCGAATGGAGACGCTGGAGAACACCTAAGGGCCATCTGGATGGGTCCCCTGGAGGTGCCCACGGGGCAAGGGCATGGCGAGAACTATGGCTGACTCAGGAGTCTGGGAAAAGGGATGCACAGACACTGTGATAGCCTCGAGTCAGACAAACCCCTGGGGCAGCCGGGCAAGCGGAGGTAGGAGATACAGCAATCTTCAGATCTCAGGGACACAGCCTCCCTTTGAGAGCTTATAATAAAACATACACAGCAGATGTGACTGTATGTTACCAAATCACAAGATGAAAATAACTTTTTCCTTGGAAAATCCCAAGGGATCTTTTTCTAAAGTGATTAACTATTTTAGACCAAAAGCTTAAAATGTAAAAATCTCTGCAAATAACCTTCATTTCTAAATGTAATCATTCCTCATTATATGTTACACTTGTAAGTAAGTGAGTATCATGGAAAGAAGCCCTATTGCAACTTAATCAACATTTTTGTATCTGTGTGTGTGTGTGTGTGTGTGTGTGTGTACAGAAGCAATTAGTGACTGGGTCTGAATGCTAGCTCAGTACTAGGTACAGTGGCAAATCACTCACACATACAATTACCATTCCCAAAGTTCTTTCAACCTTATTATTTCTGAAGCCACACACCTGCAAACCACAGAGCCTTTTAAAAGCTTTCCAAATTCCATTCTTTTCTCTCAACTTCAAAAGCCTCCTGCCTCTCTCTAGTAGCGCTCCCCTTCCTCCAAATCCATGGCATCATTCAAAAACGTCTTCACTGTTCACAAGGTTTGTTTTACATACGTCTTTTCATCCAATGCCCTGAGCAAGCCTGTGAGTAATTCACCAACTTGCTTAACCTCTCTGAGCCTCAACTCCCCACCTGGACAGGAGAATAACAAACAGAGAAGTTTGTATGTGTATAAAGTGAGGTGGTATGTGCTGGTGCTGTGGAAACTCGATAGAGTACGACACAGGAGATACGCACTTGTGTCCACTGTCCCGTGCATGAACTTTCTCAGGCTCCCTGTGCCCTGTGCTCCGGCTGTGCCACAACTTCCCATTTATCAAGAAGCCAAACAATCTCAACGGACAGCGAACAGGATGTTTCAGCCCTCAGAGTTGACCCTGAGGCACGGCAAGATCCACTGTGTTTCTGCATCATCACAGAAAGGTCCAACCACATGTTTGCATGCATATGTGTTTTATTGCATTCTAAACTTCTTTGAGAAAAATGTATGATGAGAGGGAGACACAAGAGGAAGGAGATATGGGGATATATGTATAGCTGATTCACTCCCTTATAAAGCAGAAACTAACACACCATTGTAAAGCAATTATACTCCAATAAAGATGTTTAAAAACAAAAAATCTATGATGAGCTCTTGGCAGTATTTCTCCATGTGTGTTCCAATAGGTTTTGCACAATAAAAGGACTCTATTGTTGGAGTTGGAAACTATTGTTTCTGCCTGCTCAGCATTTATCCCTCCCTTCACTGGAAACCATATCCCAGTTTTCTTTGGGGCATCCCCCTCACCCCCAGCCCTCCGACAGTTCGTGTAGTTCACATGGGATGGACCCCACACACACACACACTGCTCAGTCCAGGGGTGAACCCCGATTCTGGCCTGGACAATGAGTATTTTCCATCTCCCTGGGCACGGCCATCAGTTCAGGGACCAGCATGGGACACAACTAGGCAAGACAGACTCAATTCAGGGATTTTCACTGGAACCACTGGAAAGAAGCCCTTTAGCTAAAATGATACTGTAAGGTTAGAATTGCTGGAAACTACCACATGGAAAGAGCCTGCCTAAGAGGGCAATGCAGAAGAAAAGAAAGCCAAAAGACGAAGACCAAGTCCCCATCACAGCATTCAAGCCCGTGGATCCAGCTGTGCCTAAAGCCCACAGATAAAGCCCTAGACTGTTCAACTGCCTGAACCAACAAATTCCCTTTTTGATTTGAGCACTTGTAATTTGAGCACTTACAAGAATGCTGAGTCACAGCCTGGGTTATACAAAATTAAACAAGGTGCCTTTACTATAGTGTTTCACAGAGCTTTCAAAGGATTAATACACATCATGCATCTCCAACAGGAGGCTCTAATATGCAGCCTTTCCCAAACTTATATGTCCAATGAACATTTTTGATAACCATATCACAGGGCTGGTATTCCAAGGAAAAGACCTGGGGCTGATACATATTACCTGTAGGTTAACCTCAAGTTAAAATACTCCAAATCAGGGCTTCCCTGGTGGCGCAGTGGTTGAGAGTCCGCCTGCCGGTGCAGGGGACACAGGTTCGTGCCCCGGTCCGGGAAGATCCCACATGCCGCGGAGCGGCTGGGCCCGTGAGCCATGGCTGCTGAGCCTGCGCTCCACAACGGGAGAGACCGCAACAGAGAGAGGCCCGCGTACCGCAAAAAAAAAAAAAAAAAAAAAAAATACTCCAAATCACCATTCCCTTATTATTCTGGATAAATGAGATAAATGGGAATTCATTTATCCAACACTACTGATGCATTTGTCCAGACTTTAAAAATGTGTGTGTATGATTTTTTATTCTTTTTACTAAATTGGGGTCATAAGCAAAAACTATGGTATATTTTCCAGACTTACTATGTATGCACATACGTGTGTGTGTGTGTGTGTGTGTGTGTGTGTGTGTGTGTGTGTGTTATTGGGATAATTCATGAGCTGCCATACTTTTGAGTTCTGCATTTTTTAATTGGGTTTTTTTGTTTGTTTTTGGCCTCCAGTCCCACTGCCAAGTTATTAGCTGTCACTGCTTTCTGCTCTAAATGTGTCTACTTCTAGCAGCAGAGTCTCTGACTCTTCTCTGGGCTAGTAAACCAGGTAAGAGAAGCTCTTTGAGTACTTTGTGCGTTAAAAAAAAAAAAAAAAGTGGAGGACAGGGGCCAATATGCTGGGAGTGAGCGCTGCATAAAGTACCTGAGTTTCCATACATGAATTGCATGTCCGTGACTTTGGCAGCTTAAAAGCTGCTTATTTCCAGGTTCTTGCCTCAGTTTTCGACAGCTGAAGTTTCCAAATAACTGACCTCCAAATGCAAGAGATGTTACAATGCTTAGCCAAGAAAAGAGCCCCTCCAAGTCAATAGTAAGCATTGCGCCCCGCTTAGAAACTTCAAAATGAAAAAGTTTTGTTGTTGTTTTTTATGCCCAGGAGAGCCTATAGTCCAAAAAAATTCCATTTCTTAGTTTATAAGTCATTCACTGGCATAGATGTCAAATTTCAGTCATTTTTCAGGTATTTTGTCTGTCTATAACTCTCAAGTAGCTGCTTGCCTGTTTTAAGGAGTATTTGTGGGCTCCCCTGTTTTACGGTCCTATAACATGAAACGGATGGGGTATTGGGAGACATCAGGGAAGAAACCAAGCTTCCCCCTTGTCGTTGAAAGCACAGCCTTGGTCCTGATGAGGTAGGCAGGTCACAGGCGTCCAGGCGGGCTGGCTGGTCTTGGGCAGTAAAAGCCCAAGAAAATCAGTGTTTTAGATTCAACCACAGGAATGGAAAGTTCCTGAATCGTTTCAGTTAGCATCAAGCTGGGTTTGCTGCCACACTTCGAGGCTTGACAAGGAAAAGCCATCAGTACGTCTCATGTCGGCATCCAACCTTGTGACCCAGAGGTATGGCTTAAAGAGGAGCCCAGCTTAGCATTGCCCTGATGCCTTTTCCAGAATCCAGAGCACATGTTCTGAAAGGCTCCCCCAGTGTACCCCCAATGTGGGGAGGAACCAAGCACCTGCTCAGCCAGCCATGTGGAAACTCTGAGCCTGCCCGGCCAAAGTAAACACCCCTGTCGGTCCCCACCCCTGGTGTTTATGCTCAGAAGGGCCTCTGTCCTCCACTTCACTTCAAGGCCTGAGGACCAGATGCGGGCCTGGGTGATGGCTGAGCAGGCCTCAGGAGCCAGGGGGCCACTTAAGCCGCAGTTAGGACCTGTATACACCCCTCGCCCGCCCTGCCCACTTCCTCTTGACAACTGCACAGCTGAAGAGCACTTTTGGAGGAAACGGACTGCTCAGCTCATCTTCATGCCCTAAATGACCAGATCCCAAAAAGGTGCACCCCTCTGGGAAGGTTCTGTTGTGCCAATCCCATTGCCTTGGAGCAGTTTGCTTCACTCCTGCATTAGAGGCAGAAGCATGGAGGGGGGTGGGGAGGACAGCTACGCTAACGGTGTACATTACTGCAGACACTTTCAGGGCCGTGTGACTATAACGAAAAGGCATCGGGACACAGAGCAGGGAGTGCTTGCTCCCCTGCCACCTCCAGCAAGGCCCTGGCCGGGACAGCTGCTCCTGGTGTCAGAACTGGGCTGTGATTTCCGCTTAGTGGAGGGCTCTCTCTCTGAGCCCCCAGACCCTCCTCCATGAAAGCGCTGGTGATGTCTGAAAGGGGTAGGGAGGAGGGTGACTCGGGCCGAGGAAGGAGTGGGAGAGCACTGTCTGATGCCGTCTGCACAGCCTTGGGGAATGGCCTGGGGCTCAGAGGGTAGTGGCCCAAGATCCAGGGCTCCCATCACTGCATACACTGGTTGGCCTAGCACTTATTCTACACGGACTGCCCAGGTTTGCCTTTCGGTCCCATCAGCGGTAAAAGTCACCCTCCAGGTGTGCTTTCCAGTGGAGAAGACCCCACAAAAGTCCATTAGTGCGGCACCCCCTTCAACGGGCCCTCTGCCCAGGCAAGTGCCTTCCTGCTCCCTCACATATACCCTTCAACTCTAATAACGCAATAATGAAATTATGAAATACCACAGGGAAGAAGATGGGAGGAGGGTCATCAGCGAACAAGGGTTTTCAAGAAAACGGAAGAAGATGGGAGGTAGATGGCAGAATGAGCGTAGAGCAAAGCCCAGAATAAAAATGCCGCAGGCATGCTGGGGCTGATAGGGAGCAGGTCTGCCAGGCAGAACCCAGCAGGGGCTCAGGATTTGAAACAGCAGGTACCATAGAAAGCAGAGACACAAATGGTGCTAAAAATGGGGATTGTTGAAAGAATCACTGACAATGGGCCCCACCTTCCCCAGCCTCTAGACACTGCCTGGCATAAGATCTCAAAGCCAAGCCAAAACAGGGGGGCCCATCTTCAAAGACTTTGACCTCTGTAAAAATGCAACAAGCAGTAAAACGGAGATCCTTCAAGCTATTCTTGGTGCTGTATTTATATCATAATTGGGAGGCCAAGTCAAAAGACGGTTCCTGATCTTCAAAAAATACAAGTGATGTGCCAGGGTCTTTATCCACACAGGTGGCCCCACTGTAAAGTGAACCAGGGGATAAGGGGTTCCCCGGCCACCCAGCCTGCTGACACAGGGCTGCCCCGTACAAAGCACAGGCAGGAAGACACCATCGTCAGGAGTGGGACATCCCAGCAGATGCCCCCAGGCACCATATGCTAAACCAGCAGACCACATCCACCCCACTCAGGGTCTCCACACCAACTAATCCCACTATCTCCAGCCAATCAGCCTCACCCTGAGGCCCCGCCTTCCTTAAGCAGGATAGAGTTTGCCATCTTTGGGCTTTAAAAGCTCCACCTGGGCTTCCCTGGTGGCGCAGTGGTTGCGCGTCCGCCTGCCGATGCAGGGGAACTGGGTTCGCGCCCCAGTCTGGGAGGATCCCATATGCCGCAGAGCGGCTGGGCCCGTGAGCCATGGCCGCTGAGCCTGCGCGTCCGGAGCCTGTGCTCC
>NC_041222.1:61109872-61127049 GCF_002837175.3 Physeter macrocephalus
GGAGCCTGTGCTCCGCAACGGGAGAGGACACAGCAGAGGGAGGCCCGCGTACCACAAAAAAAAAAAAAAAAAAAAAAAAAAAAAAGCTCCACCTGTTTTCTTCTCCAGAGCCTCATCCTCAGAGCATATTGGATTCTGCACTGGAGCAGGTTCCCTGCTTGGCTGTAACTTTTCTTCGTGTTTGATTTTTGGTCTCTAATAATTTTTCTTTTATAACGTGCTGAAAGCCTTGAAAACCCTGTGCTTTGGTAGGTGATTAAGCTCCCACATCATTCCCACAAATGAAAAATACATGAAATAAGTTATAAATGTGTGTGTAATTCAAGAGAAGGCAATGTGTTTGAAGTCTTCCATCATTGGAGTTTGTTGAATAGGATGCTATGGGGTATTAGACCAGTGTGTGCACGCATGTGCATGTATTTTCACAGCTGCTAAAGAATCTTTCTCCCACAAACTCTTATATGGGAGCCCAATACACAGAACTGATTACAAGAAGCTGCCATGGCAAAGCAGGGGAGGGGAATCAAGGCCCCATCTGCTCAGCTCACCTTCTCTTTCCCTTCTCGTGGCCCAAGTAACTTCCTAAAACAACATTTCCAGGGAGCACAGTTAGCAAGCCTGCCTCGGAACAACTAAAAAGTAAATTTAACTATATGAAAAAAAGGAGGTACTTTAACTTTATAAAATATACAAAATTTAAAACATGAGCAGTTATCCTTACCTGCACTCTTGTGAACACTGACCAATAAAATCACAGGTAAATTCAGCCAGGCGGAATTCAGCCATCACCACCACCGTCTTCACCACCACCGTCCTCATCCTCACCTATGTTTAATAAATTAAAGGTGAGCCAGGCCTAAGTGACTGATACATACTCAATCATTCAATCCAAACAACAAAACCATGAGACCAGTATTGCTATTATCTACATTTTAAAGAATTTGACCAAGGTCCCATAGCTAGTGGGTGACAAGGGCCAAGATGCAAGCCCAGGTCTGCTGGACTCTCCTTGCACACTCTTAGTCATGGTGTTCCACTAGTACCCATAATAGCCACTTGCGTCCTTCTTTATGTGTTTTATGAATTTTTTTTACTTGTATTAACCACTTTCATAAGAAAGAGGACAGGTAGTAGAGGGAGAGCCAACTCCTTAAGTTCTAAAGAGACAGGCAAGGCAGAGATGCCCTGGGTGGCTCATCTAGCCTGGGGTCACGTCCCAAAGGAAGGGCTCAGAGGAAATTTCTCACCCCACGGGGATTCAGTGCTCCTGAATCAGCCAGGTCTGCACATCCTTCTTCAGCTTCTTCCCTTCCTACTCATCAGACACATTAGAAAAGCTTATTAGTTTTGATATAACCACACACTATCATATAACTATACTAAGAAGATGGGGGAGAGAAGGAAGGGATGTAAAGAATTAATATTCCTAATCTACCAAAACAGACGATGTCTAAAATTGATGAGTCAGGGACTTCCCTCATGGTGCAGTGGTTAAGAATCCGCCTGCCGATGCAGGAGACACGGGTTCAATTCCTGGTCTGGGAAGATCCCACATGCCGCGGAGCAACTAAGCTCGTGCACCACAACTACTGAGCCTGTGCTCTAGAGCCCGCGAGCCACAACTACTGAGCCCATGAGCCACAACTACTGAAGCCTGCACCCTAGACCCTGTGCTCCACAAAAAGAGACGCCACCCAATGAGAAGCCCACTCACCGCAACTAGAGAAAGCCCACGTGCAGCAATGAAGACCCAATGCAGCCAAAAAAAATAAATAAAAATAGTGAGAAAATACTTTTTAAACTTTTTTTTTTTTTTTTTTTTTTGCTGTACGTGGGCCTCTCACCGCTGTGGCCTCTCCCGCTGTGGAGCACAGGCTCCAGACGCGCAGGCTCAGCAGCCATGGCTCGCGGGCTCAGCCGCTCTGCAGCACATGGGATCCTCCCGGACTGGGGCACGAACCCGCGTCCCCTGCATCGGCAGGCGGACTCTCAACCACTGCGCCACCAGGGAAGCCCTAAACTTTTTTTTAATTAAAAAAATAAAACTGATGAATCAACAGACAGCAGTATATGTATATTATTTAGGAATTTGAAGGAAAATATTAGCAGGAACAGATCCAATAATTTACAATTGTTCTCTGGGGAAGTCATAGTAGAGGCCAAGGGGCAGCTACTTAAGAGATTGCTACATTTTTATAAGCATTTTAGCACCATTTGGTTTTTCAAATCAAGTGCCAATATTTGATTTGTGAAAATGAAACAAAAATAATAAAACCTACCCTCCTAAGTGGTCTCCTTTAGCTTAATGGACTCCAGAAAGGAGTTCAAACAGAGACAGTGCGGTTTGATGTGGTTTGTGGAGCCATGCGATCTGAGCCACTGCAGATGCGGGGTGCCTGGTGTTGGGTGAAGAGCCCTGGATCTTGAAAGAGAAGACTTGCGTTCCAATCCTGGCCTTGGTGCTCCAAGCTCTGTGGCTTTCAGCAAGCTGCATAATCTCTCTGAGCTTCTTTACCGCATAAGGGCAGGCATCCAGACCTGATATAACCAAGAGGATTAAATAACATAGATCCCAACCCAGTGAAGCAAACCTCGTGAGGAGAAAAGGGTGGGGACCTGAATGTCTGGGCCAGGTAGGTGAGAGCCATGGAAAGACAGACTTGGATAAGAGACATAGGTTTCTTGCCCGTGAACAGGCACTGAGCTGAAATTTCCCCTCTCCCCTCCACACTGTTCCCCAGTTCCCTGAGACCATGGCGTATATTTTAGGGTTCCACAGACTCAAAAGAGAGGTGGGTATCCCAGGTGTCAATCTGCAGCCCTCTGTATGAGGCTCACCCAGACCTTGAATCCATCTGATCCTGGCCTGGGCCCTCTTGAACAAAGTCCCTCCTTGACTCTTCTGAATTAAAAAAAAAAAAAAATCTCCAAACTACTTAGCCTTAGGATCAAACCTTAGGCGCCAAAGAGGAACCTCCAGCCCCTTCTCCAGGACAGGATCCAGCTCACCACTGTGTCAAGCTTTGTGAGAGGTCTGATCACAGCTGTCATTTTAGGACAAGCAGGTCCAGAAACCAGCCCAAGCT
The DNA here is from genome assembly GCF_002837175.3 of Physeter macrocephalus. Lineage (NCBI taxonomy): Eukaryota > Metazoa > Chordata > Mammalia > Artiodactyla > Physeteridae > Physeter > Physeter macrocephalus. The sequence continues at coordinate 61,112,959 of NC_041222.1, forward strand.
GATGCCATTTTTTTTCCAGGTTCTGAGCATTTAGAAGAGCTCACAACTCAAGGGCCAGCTGCCGACTGCCTGGTTGCCAAGGGTCCCTTTTTCCCCCTCCTCTGCCTGGACTCAGAGCCTGCACTGGCTTGGGAGTGAGAGAGGTCTGGCAGGTCCATGCTTTCCTGGGACTGCCACAGAACCTCTTCCTACCCCTCCAACTCCCCTGACCAGACCCACACCCATTCAGACAACCCTGCCCGTGCTCATATGTCATGATGTGAAGAGGTAGAAAGATGCCCTGTGCAGCAGCCCTGGGCAGAGAGAACCCAAAACAAGACTCCAGATCAGGCCCAAGGCACTTCCACCAGGTTACGGAGGCAATGAAAGAGTTAGGCTGAAATCTCCCCGAAGGTTGCAAAGAACACAGCCTGCTCTCTGTGTAGACAGCATGTGGGGTGAACACACAGACCTGCAGATTCAATCCCCCCAAAGTAAAGTTTATATCCTTTGGCACTTCATAGCTGGCAAGGGTTAATCATAATGTCAATTAACACAATGATTAAATTAATAAAATACATCTGGATGGGAAAAAAAACCCTCAGAGACCAGCTTTGATTCCATGAGCACAAGGTAAAGGACCCAAGACGGGGAGACAGCAGAAGGAGGGTTAAGGGGACTAATTAGCCAGTGATTAAATGTCATTTTCCTTGAGTCAAGTGATTCTCATTTTATTCAAGTGTGCTGGAAACGATGGTGAAGATTTCTTTTTTTCATTTTGGGGAATTCTTTTTTTTTTTTTTTTTTTTTTTTTTTTTTTTTTTTTTTGCCCAACGAATAACTCAATCATCTGCTTTTAAAAGTAGTGTGCAATTTCTAAATTACAATCTTTAAAAATCAAGCTGACACTGTCAACTCCTGCTGGTTAGGATTTTCTGAATCACCTACAGAAAGACGGCTGCTCCGCCGAGAGCCTGTCTGGGAAACTGGCCTGTATATTCTGTGCCCCAAAGCATCTGTTTCCTCAAAGATGTAGCCGGGAGGCTCAGGGTATGAAGCCAGGCACCTGCTTATTTCCTTAGGAGTAAAGCTGATGGTATATGTGGTCTGGCCCTCCACAGGGATATTTCCTCGGGGGCCAGACCAGGGGGGCTTACAGCTTTTGGTAGTGATGGGAGGGCAGGGCAAATAGTGGGCTCGTGTGGTGGTCAGGCAGTCCAAGGGCTCTTTGGGAAGGCCCAGCTGGGGGATGGGCTTGACTGGCTTGGTCTGCATGCTGGCCCACTGCTTATAGTCCTCTTTGGTCGTGGTGGAGCTTTCAAAGCGGCCACCCTTCTTGACCGAGAGCACCGGTCGGTAGGACTGAGCTGGGGCACCCTTAGGGTACGTGTAGTGGGCCTGCACTGTCGTCAGAAGGTCCATCTTTCCTTCAGGAGCGACATAGGTGGCGGGAGCTTTGGAGAACATCTGGGGCATTGGCCAAGCTTGGTACTTATCTCGAAATTCAGTGGTGTTAGAGAACGGCGTGTCTAGCGCACTAGGCCTGGCTGGAGGTTTCAAGCTCTTGGCTGGCTCCCCCATCAGGCCCCGGTATGACTCGTTGTGAGTGGTAAGGTTTTCAAAGGGGATTTCACAGGGTCTGAACTTCTCCGGCTCATACACATAGCGTTTCTCCATGGGTTGGGCCACGTAGCTCATCTTGTAGTTTGTCAGGTCCTCCAGGGGGATGTTACAGAGCTTGAGTGCGGCCAGAGGCTTACAGCTCATGGTGTTCACCAGGCCCTTCATGGAGTAGTCATCCTGGTGTGTGGTTCGGCTATCAAACTTGGTTGACGCTGGCCGGTAGTTGTGTGGCAGACGAAGCAGTTCTCGTTTTGGTTGTTTCCAGGGTAAATAATCAGCTGAAAATAAAGCAGAAGTGGTAATCACTCGTAAATCCAGTCACTCAACCTGCATGTATTCCAAGAAGCCCCAAAGCCACAAGCCAATCTCCAGTGAGATGTTCCCTAAGAACAGAGTAGATCCCTGCTACCACCTCAACCAAGGGCTTGGTGTTCCAACTTTGTGGTATTTGAGGGCTACTGTGCAGAAGAGACAAATTTATAGGAGTCTCATCATACCCACAATGCTGCATGCAGGGATTTTAGAGGGTCCACAGCCATGGGAGGATCCAGGGAATCGATTCCAACAGAGAAGTCCAACCGCTGGTTTACCCTGATCCAAGAACAGTTCCACTCCTCTAAGGGGAAGGTGGCCTCTGTGAATCAGCAAAGAGTGACTGGCAAGGTGCATGCAGGGCAGTGAGACAGGGGATTCACAACCCACCACTGCTGGGCCACCAGCCAGACCTACCAGGCCTCCCTGGTCATCCGTGGAGTGACAGCCATTAAGTCCCTATAATCCACCCAAATCAAATATGGCACTCCAAGGGAATAAGGGCACTGTGTTGGCTAGCCAACTCTGAATCCACAGGGAATTCTCTTGCCTACAACTTTACAAAGAAAACAAAAGCAGCTTCCCAGGAGTCTTTGAGGTATATAGCCAACACCAGTGGAGTCCACAGCACACTTTCTTTAAACAGCTTTATTGAGGTACAATCTGTGTAACATAAAATGTACCATCCTTCATACACAATTCAATAACTTCTACAGAGTTGTGCAACTATCTATAATCAAAATCTAGTTATACTGAGTCACCTTGCTGTACAGCAGAAATTAACACAACATTGTAAATCAACTATACTTCAATAAAAAAATAAATTTTTTTTTTTTTTTGCGGTACACGGGCCTCTCACTGTTGTGGCCTCTCCCGTTGAGGAGCACAGGCTCCGGACGTGCAGGCTCGGCGGCCATGGCTCACGGGCCCAGCCGCTCCGCGGCATGTGGAATCTTCCCGGACCAGGGCACGAACCCATGTCCCCTGCATCGGCAGGCGGACTCTCAACCACTGCGCCACCAGGGAAGCCCCAAAAAATAAATTTTAAAAATCTATTTGTAAAACATTTCCATCAACCCAAAAAATATCAATCAAGCCCATCTGCAATCTTCATTCTCATCCCTGGGCAACCATTAATCAGTTCTTGGTCTCTATACATGTGCCTTTTTCTGGACATTTCCTATAAATAGAATTGCACAATAGGTAGTGTTTTGCATTGGCTTCATTCACTAAGCATATAATGGAGGTTTATCCCTGTCATAGCATATATCAGTTCACTCCTTTTTATTGTTGAATAGTACTAGAGTATATGGATATACCAAATTTTGTTTATCCATTCATCAGTTGATGGGCATTTGAGTTGTTTTCACCTTTTGGCTATTATGAAAATTTCTGCTATGAACATTGATAGACAAGTATTTGTGTGGCTATATCTTTTCATTTCTCTTACATAGATACCAAGAAGCAGAACTGATAGGTTATATGTTAAATCTATGCTTAACTTTTCAGGATACCGCAAACTCTTCCAAAGTGGGCGTGCCAGTTTACTTTCCTACCAGCAATGTATGAAGGTTCTCATTTCTCCACATGTTATTTTCAACACATGTTATTATGGTTTGTTTTTTAATTATAGACATTCTGTAGTGGGTGTTTAGTGGTATCTCATCGTATTTTAATTTACATTTCCCTGATGACTAAAATTGTTGAGTATCTCTATATGTGCTTATTAGCCATTCATGTGTCTTTTCTGGTAAAATATCTACTCAAATCTTTTGCCAATTTTTTAAAACAGTTGTTTGTCTTAGTTTTGAGTTATAACAGTTATTTGCATATTCTAGATACAAGTCCAATAGCAGATATGTGATTTGTAAATATTTTTTCCCGGTCTATCACTTATCATTTCATTTTCTTGCTGGTATCTCTTGAAGCACACAGAGGTTTTGAATTTTCATAAAGTTCAGTATTTTCCCTATGTCTTAGCCTAAAAGATTTAAAATTTTACCTTTTACATTTAGGTTTCTAACACTTTTTGAGTTAATTTTTTAGTATGGCGTGAAGTAAGGTCTAAGCTCACTTTTCTGCATGTGGTTATCTAATATGTCAGCACCATTTGTCAAAAAGACAAATTTTCAGCTCTTTTGGTTTGATTTTCACATATAAAACTTAGGATCACTTTGCCAATTTCTGCAACAACAAGAACAACAACAAGCCTGCTGGAATTTTGATAGGAATAGCATTAAATCTATAAATAAATTTGGGTGGAACTGTATCTTAACTGTATTGAATCTTCCAGTCTACGAACATGGACTCTCGCTACCTGTTTCCATATTATTTCTCTCAGCACTATTTCGTACTTTTCAGTGTACAAGTCTTACATTTTTTTTAAATTTATTACAAATATTTTATTCATTTGAGGCTATTATGAAAACTGTCTTCTTAATTTTGTTTTCAGATTTTCAATGCTAATATATATTTTTTCAATGTCAATTTTTATATATTGCTCTTCAACACTGACACACTGATGAATTCATTCTAGTAGTTTTTTTGTGGATTCTTTAGGATTATCTTATCTGAGAATAAAGACAGATTTACTTCTTCCTTTCTAATCTAGATGCATTTATTTATTTGTTTTTCTTGCATTACTGCACTGGCTAGAACCTCCACTACAATGTTGAATAAAAGAGGTGAGAACTGCTATCCTAGCCATGTTCCCAATCTTAGGGGGAAAGTATTCAGTCTTTCCATATTAAGTATGATGTTAGCTATAGGGGTTTTTGTGGAAGCACTTTACCAGACTGAGGAAGTTTCCTTCTATTCCTAGTTTCTTGAGAGCTTTTATGGGTATCAGATCTTGTCAAATGCTTTATCTGTGGCTTTCAATCATGTAGGTTTGTCTTTTACCTTATTAATATAGTATATTACATTAATTGATTTACTGATGTTAAACTAATCTTGCACTCCTGGAATAAACCCCACAGTTTTATAATTATTGGTTCTGTAATTGTCTTTTAATTTAGAGAAAAGTATATATTTACCTACATAAGCAGTTTTATCAGTGCTCTTTATTCTTTGCATGGATTTGTGTTAACATTCAGTACTATTTTCTTTTAGCCTGAAGGACTTCCTTTATTATTTCTTGTAAGGCAAGTCAGTGAGCTACAAATTCACCCAGTCTTTGTTTATATGGGAATATATTTTCTCATCATTTTTTTTAACATCTTTATTGGATTATAATTGCTTTACAATGGTGTGTTAGTTTCTGCTGTATAACGAAGTGAATCAGCTATGTGTATACATATATCCCCATATCCCCTCCCTCTTGCGTCTCCCTCCCACCCTCCCTATCCCACCCCTCTAGGTGGTCACAAAGCACTGAGGTGATCTCCCTGTGCTATGCAGCTGCTAGCATAACTAGCACTAGCTAGTTATTTTACATTTGGTGGTGTCTATATGTCCATGCCACTTTCTCACCTCGTTTCCAGTCATTTTTGAAGCATAATCTTTAATAGTTATAGAATTCTTGGTTGACAGGATTTTTTTTCCTTTCAGTACTTTGAGTATGTCACACCACTGTTTCTGATGAGAAGTTAGTTAGTTAGTGTTGTCATTTCCCTGTATGTGATGAGTTGTTTCTCTTTTGCTTTTTTTCCAAATCTTTGGCTTTCAACAGTTTGTTATGTGAATAGGGGTGGATCTCTTTGCATTTATTCTCTTTGGATTGTGCTTCTTGGATGTGCAGATTAATATTTTTCATCAAATTTAACAGTTTTGACAATTAAATATTTTTCTGCCCCTTCTTCTTCTGGGCCTCCCATTATCTGTCTGTTGGTACACTTAGTGGTATCTCACAAGTCTCTGAATTCATTTTTCTCAATTTTTTCTCATTCTTCAGATTGGATAATCTCTACTGAGATCTCCATTTTCATGGGTTCTTTCTTCTGTCAGCTCAAATCTGCTATTAAGCACCTCTAATGAATTTTTTTATTTTGATTATTGTCCTTCCCATTGCAGAGTTTTCATTCAATTATTTTTAGGACTTCCCTTTATAGTATTCTCTATTTGATTGGAAATTGTTATATTTCCCGTTATTTCTTTAAGCATGGTTTCCTGTTGTTCTTTGAACATATTTATAATAGCTACTTTGAAATATTTGTCTGCTAGGTCTAACATCTGGGCCTCTTCAGAGATAGTTTCTATTAACTGCTTTTTTCCTGGATCACACTTCCCTGTTTCTTTTTATGCCTCATCGTTTTTTGTTAAAAACTCAACAATTTGGACAATATGCCGCAGCAACCCTGGATTCTGATCTTCCACTGGGAATAGTTTTTGCTGTTTGTTTAGTGACCTGCCTGCAGTAATTCTATAGAGTCTTATCTCCCCTGCAATGTGCGGCCACTGATGTTTTTGCTGAGTTTTTTCTTTTTAATTGATTTTATTTTTAAGCCTAGGTTCCTAAGAGCCACCCTCTATCAGCATAGTTTAGCAATCAGCCTATGATTAACCAGAAGTTATACTTAATCACCTTAAGCCACTAAGGCTTTCACCATTTGCTAATGGATCTGTGTGTGGGTTGGAGAATACAGTCAAAGATCAGGCAGTTAACAAGTCTTCCCCGGCTTTTATTTTCTGCTGGGCTGTCCCTTGTCTCCTCTGCACATGCACTAGGCATCATATTCAGCCAGGAAAGATGAGTAAATAACTAGACCCTTTCTCTGATCTCTTGAGTCTGCACACTGCCTTGCCCATATGCACGGTCTTCCAGACCACCAGGAATATGTATGAGCTTATCAAGGCCTACTCTGTGTCTGTCTCATTCTCTGGATCTCTTTGGTAAATTTCTGACTGTTCTACTGGAATGTTGCTTGCTTCAAGTAGTACTGCAACCTCAGACTAACTGCAGAAGTTGTCTTCCCTGGTTATTTTGCCATTAATATCACTATTTTTTTTATTGGAATGCCTGGGTATGTACTTTACTCCAATCAGCCCCCACTGGCAGCAGAGCTGCTGGTTTTCACAGCCCAGCCTGCCCAGGCAGAACCTACCACACAGATGGAACTTGGGGGAGGGTGATGGAAGCAGCCCCAGGATTAAACACCACACACCCTCACTGTTCATGACAAGGTTTAGTAGTTTTTCTTGAATAAATGGTTCTCAATTTGTTGTATGCCTTTGGTGGATTTCCAGAGTCCTAAAATGGTTGGTTTTTACTATTTTGTTACTTTTTTGGGAAGAGAATTTGTCAGGCTCCTCACTCTACCACTCTGTAAGGCCTGACATACCCACCCCCCAGGCACACTCTTAAGCTTACTTTAGGCTAATAATACTACCAACTATTTATTTTAAATTGGCTTCATTTTAATTGAAAATCTAATCTTCGTCCAAGAGCCATTAATGGCTCTATCAGCATCTTGAAAGCATTAGGGGGGCCTTAGAGGGAACCATCTCGCTGAATATAAACCACATGTTTCCCCCTCAGACTTTAAGCCTCACTGAAATGGGGGCATCTACCTGTAGATGCCTACACACTGCCTCAAGGTGCAAGGGGGTGGGTAGGACAGGGTTTTCTGGCCCTCTTCTGTGATTGACGAAGTGTTAAGAAAACAGGTTCCTAAACCGAAAGTTGCCTCATGTGATTTCTGATACCCAACAATACAGTTGAAACCACATTATTATCTAACCTCCTAACTTCCTCCACCCATCATACATTACAAAAAACCTCCACAGGGCCCTGAAAACCTCAGAATTCCACATGACAAACTATTCACATGCCTGAAAAGCAACCAGTAAAAGCCCTTCAGGGCCATAGTGTCATGTGCATAACTGGCGAGAACCTCTTTAAAAGAGATTCCATTCAATAATGTGTCTTTTAAAAAAAACTTAGCTAAACCTAAAGCTGAGTATCAACTAATTACACTCTCAATCTTTCCAACTGCACAGCGTTTTGAAAATGTCAAAATTACAACCAAATGCTACTGGAGCATATATTACTGGTGGTTTCCTGGAGCCCAGTAAAGGTGCTGGCCATAAGAGTAGTAAGAGAAAACTTTGAATATTTTTCCTATGGAACCATAGTAAGCAGAGCATATAGACATAATATAGATGCACCCATTGAAATACATATATTTAATGACCTTGGTCTTTGATTTCTTTTTTCCCCTCCATTGTAAGGAGAATCAATGTATGGCCACAAACCTATGAAGGTTGCTACGAAAAAGACTTATGAAAGCAAATTTCCACAAAAGAAACAAATCATCAAATGAGTGATAAACCAAGAGATAAGGCAAGGATGTGGACACTCAAAGACTCATGAGGTTGTGCAGGACCAACCAAAGGGCAGAGTAAATGTCATGGGTCTTCTCTAATCTTCACTCCTGCTCTTGGCCTGCACTCACAGAGTAACAGACCTGATGGGGATTTGTGCAAATCTAATGCCAAACGGTGTCAGCTGGCGCCCTTGTAAACAGTGATCCAGAACCATTCGTTCATTTATTCCCTCACTAAACACGTCTTTGTTGCTGCATCTCCTGTGCTAAAAACTGTAAGTACATGTTTGGCATTCAAGACCAAGTTTTGGAAGCCACTATATCATAGAGGAGTAATGGAAAAACTAAACCACTGAGATTATATGATATGGCAAGTATTATTCAAAAAATTAGTAAGACACATAGGTCGCAAACTGACACCTATAGGTGAATTCTAATGACAAATATGTTTTCTTTGACTACAAACTGATTTGTTTCTTTTTAAACCTGAATTTCAGAGGAGAACTATGAAATCCACCCTCAAGTACATATGTAGTCAGAATAAAACCAAAGGGTCGGGACTTCCCTGGTGGTACCGTGGTTAAGAATCTGCCTGCCAATGCAGGGGACACGGGTTCAATCCCTGGTCAGGGAAGATCCCACATGCCACAGAGCAACTAAGACTGTGTGCCACAGCTACTGAGCCTGTGCTCTAGAGCCAGCAAGCCACAACTATTGGAGCCCGTGCACCACAACTACTGAAGCCCACACGCCTAGAGCCCGTACTCCATAAGAGAAGCCACCGCAATGAGAAGCCCACACACTGCAACAAAGAGTAGCCCGCACTCGCCGCAACTAGAGAAAGCCCATGTGCAGCAACAATGACCCAACACAGCCAAAAATTTAAAAAAAAAAAAAAAAAAAAAAAAAGAATCTGCCTGCCAATGAAGGGGACATGAGTTCAAAGAGAAAACCCATGTGCAGCAACAATGACCCAACACAGCCAAAAATTTAAAAAAAAAAAAAAAAAAAAAAAGAATCTGCCTGCCAATGAAGGGGACATGAGTTCAATCCCTGGGCCAGGAAGATCCCACATGCTGCAGAGCAACTAAGCCCATGCACCACAACTACTGAGCCCACATGCTGCAACTACTGAAGTCCGCGCGCCTAGAGCCTGTGCTGCGCCACAAGAGAAACCACCACAATAAGAGTCCTGTGCACCCCAGAGAAGAGTAGCCCCCGCTCGCCCCAACTAGAGAAAGCCCGCACACGGCAATGAAGACCCAACGCAGACAAAAATAAATTAAAAAAAAAAAAAAAAAAACCAAAGTGTCTAAGCATGCCTGGTTCAGAAGAGTCCTGTTGCTACTTCACTGGTATACATTCATTAAATATGTGTAAGTAGATAGCAATTAACAGGTGTCAGAAATTTAAGAAAAATAAAAGAGAAGAAAATAGGGTTTTCTCAATCTTAACTTTCTCAGTAGGGAAAAGTCAGCCATGATTCAGTTTTAGCAGCGGAATACTATTCTCTGGTTTGCAGAGGGCAATTTGAGGTGTAACTGTTTGGAGAAGGGGAGGAATATGGGAGAGCTGGAGGTAGGAGAGATTAAAACTTAAGTATTAGATTGGTTTTTTTTTTTCTGTGTGTTGATTTTGAGGGGTGAGTATTTTGTGGGAGGAAGTTGGGGGACTTTCCTTAAAATAACACCACTAGGCTACTCCATCCTTGCCGACCCCTAAGGAAAGCAAGGAGCATTTCTCACCCCTAGACCTCTCCTTGCATGTAGGGCAAGGAGGGGAAGGAAAACTGAGCTGAGCAGGCATTGTTCTGAAGAATCTCTAACTATTCCAAGATGTGTAAATCCAGGCAGTCCATAGGGAGGATGTGGAAAGTAGAGGATGTAGTTGGATGAGCCCTACCAAGTCCCTGCCCCTCCCCCAGTGAAGGTAAGTGCTCACTCCGGCTTTGTTTCTTCCTGCTGCAGTGTCCATTTTGGGCCCTCCTGTAAACACTGGATGAAAAGGGAGACAAACGAGCCCTGCAGACGCCTGAGTGCCATCGCACCACATGCCTGGCTGTGCTGACCCCTTAGTAAAACATCTGCTATGGTGCCTGCTTTGTTGAGGGTAACAGGCAAAGAAAAAGATCCCTGCCCTCCAGGAGCTGGCAGTCTAGCCAAGGAGACAATGTTAAACAAAATTACAAAATGAATTACAAAACAAGGGAGTACAAGACACTCTTAGAGCACCTAACAGGGTGTGTTTGGTCTGGCATGGGGGAAGGTCTGCGACTCCCTCTGAAGGTGTCATCCTCCCACCACTCGCTGAAGGATGATGCTGGACAGGAGACAGGGGGACAGCTCTCTGAAGAGGGAAGAGCAGTGCAAAATGCCCTGAGACAGAAAAGAAATAGAGCAAAGGAACTGAAAGAAGTTCCTGTGGCCGGAGCAGAGGGGCTCAGGGAGAAGGAACCAAATCTGCAAGGAAGCAGAGGAGTTGGTAAAGGTGTGGGATTTTATCCTAAGAACCATAATAATTACTTAAAGAGTTTTAGGCAGAGGTCATGTGAGATTGCCATCTGCAAAAGCCCTCTCTGCTTCCATTCTGTGGATAATGGAGATGAGCTGACAAGGTCGGAGCGATGCTCAGGCACATGTCCAGGTGTAGACATGGAATAGACAGGGTTCGGTTGCTGCTAGGAGGAAGCAACCATAGGACAGAAGAGAGAGGGAGTAAGAGACGGGCTGCAGTGATATAATGTGGAATAGGCTGTATGATGACAGGCACAGGCAGGGCTGATGCTGAGAAGGAAGGTTGAGGCATCAGTGGGCTGGAGATCCCAGTGAGGCCAAGGACTGCCAAGGCGGGCATAGCAAGCCAGAAGGACCCTATGGTGGAGGGCACGAAGGTGGAGCCATGTAGGGGTATGACAATATCCAGAATGTGGCTTGGCAGAAGGTGGCTACAGAAGAGTGGAAGAGGACGACACTGTAGGTAAGAAAGTAAAAGGACACACACACACACAAAAAAAGAAAGGGGCTTCCCTGGTGGCGCAGTGGTTGAGAATCCGCCTGCCGATGCAGGGGACACGGGTTCGTGCCCCGGTCCGGGAAGATCCCACATGCCGCGGAGCGGCTGGGCCCGTGAGCCATGGCCGCTGAGCCTGCGCGTCCGGAGCCTGCGCTCCGCAACGAGAGAGGCCACAGCAGTGAGAGGCCCACGTACCACACACACACACACACACACACACACACACACACACACAAAAAAAGAAAAGAAAGAAAGAAAGAAAAAGCAGAGAAGTTCAGCCACATGCAGAATCTTCAAGAATAACAGAGCTCCTGGAAGGGCTTCAGGAAGATTCCTACAACCCCTCAAGCCTCCCTACCTCCCCTTGGCTAAGTGTTTGGCATGGCTAAGTAAAAGCCATTATCATCACGATCATGTAGACACCCACAGACATGTGACAGGAACAGTTTAGCACATACTTTTAAGGCAGCCACGTGCGTCGTAAGCAGCAAAGTTAATGGTCACAAAGCGGGCCTCCATCCCCATGGTCTCAGCCCTGTGGTTCGTGCTCCACGGAGTGAGCGACACGCTGCCTGCGCTACCACGCCCGCCACTCCACACCCTCTCTCTCCTACTAGACTATAAAGTCAAGGGCAGGTCATTATGCTTCCTTCACAGCTCCCCATACCATGCCTGGAATGCAGGAGGTGCTCAATGAAGAATGCAATCGTCCCATTAAAATGAAGTTCAAAACTGGCAAAACTAATTTATGAAGTTAAAATTCAGCATAATGGTTCTATCCTGGGAGGAAATGGTAACTGGAAGGGAGTATCAATGCTATATGTCTTGAGCTGCATCCTGTTTCCACGTGTATTTACTCAAAATTCACTGGTCTGTATCATTATGTATTTGTACATTTTTTCTGTATGTTACGTTTTCATAATTTTTTTAATGAACCAATCAATCAGTCAGTGGTGGAACCCAACTAAGCTTAAACTTGAAATGCTTCCCTCATATAGGATGGGAACGGCAAGCTGAGGCAGGGGTTGGCAGATATTTTCTGTAAGCGGCCAGATATTACATGTGTTAGACCTCGCATGCCATATGGTCTCTGTCTCAGCTCCTCAGCTTTGCTGCTGTAGCACAAACGTAGCCACAGATAACAGAGAAACCAAATGCGTGTGGCCATGTTCCAGCAAAACAGAGTCATGATACTGAACTTTGAATTTCACTTACTATTCACATGTTCTAAAGTAATAGTCTTTTTCTCATTTTTCTTTAAGCATTCAAAAATTTTAAAAGCATTTTTAGCTCTCTAGCTGTACAGAAACGGGCTGCAGGCCAGATTTGGCCACAAAAAGTACTCTGCCCTGCACTATTTACAATAGCCAGGACATGGAAGCAACCTAAGTGTCCATCGACAGATGAATGGATAAAGAAGATGTGGCACATATATACAATGGAATATTACCCAGCCATAAAAAGAAACGAAACTGAGTTATTTGTAGTAAGGTAGATGGAACTAGAGTCTGTCATACAGAGTGAAGTCAATAGGAAGAAACGAAACTGAGTTATTTGTAGTAAGGTAGATGGAACTAGAGTCTGTCATACAGAGTGAAGTCAGAAAGAGAAAAACAAACACCATATGCTAACATACGTATATGGAATCTAAAAAAACAAAAGACGGTTCTGAAGAACGTAGGGGCAGGACAGGAATAAAGATGCAGATGTAGAGAATGGACTTGAGGACACGGGGAGGGGGAAGGGTAAGCTGGGATGAAGTGAGAGAGTGGCATGGACATATATACACTACCAAATGTAAAATAGACAGCTAGTGGGAAGCAGCCGCATAGCACAGGGAGATCAGCTCGGTGCTTTGTGACCACCTAGAGGGGTGGGATAGGGAAGGTGGGAGGGAGATGCAAGAGCGAGGGGATATGGGGCTATATGTATACACATAGCTGATCCACTTTATTATACAGCAGAAACTAACACAACATTGTAAAGCAATTATACTCCAATAAAGATGTTTTTTAAAAAAAAAGTACTCTGCCCAACCTCTGCGCTGAGGGGGTGTGTGTATAAAACCCATTTCCCGGCCAGCACTCAGGCTCAGCGCATCCTTCCCCCAGCCTGCGCCTCAAGCACTCTCCCACCTTTATAAGTAGGCAGACACTCCATCTTGTCCCCGCATGGATATTTACTGTCCCGAGGTCTGATGGGGTCCACTCGACTGACAGGGTACGGGTTGTAATCTTGTTTATACATCGTGAGCAGATCCATATTCTCTTCACTTGGGACAAACGGGTCGGGCTGGTGGATCTTCACCGGTAACACCTTGTGAGGCCCAAAATCTCTCCTGTAAGGAAAATAAGCACATACCTTGGGGGCCCTTGCCTTGCAGTAAGGCTCATGGTTTCCATTCAACCCAGTTCTACAAATGCTCGCTGAGAAGTCATCCTCTCCTCTATCCCTTAACCTCTCTTCCTCCTGTTTCCCACTTTCGAGAGAGATACCGCCATTCACTCCTCTCTCAAGTCAGACGCCTTCACGGTCCGGTCACTCCCCAAGTGTGCCCTCCTCACCAGCTCCTCGGTGTGTCTCTCGCCCTCAGTTCAGACCCTGACCATTTCTCATGTGGGTCATGTGATAACCCATCCCCCGGGCTTCCTGCATCATTCTCGCCACTCCGACTTCCATCCTCATAGTGAGGTCAAAATCAACTCTCTAAAACCAAAATCGCACCTTTCACTCCTCAGCTTAAAAATCTTCCAGATAGGGCTTCCCTGGTGGCGCAGTGGTTGAGAATCCGCCTGCCGATGCAGGGGACGCGGGTTCGTGCCCCGGTCCGGGGGGATCCCACGTGCCGCGGGGCGGCTGGGCCCGTGAGCCATGGCCGCTGAGCCTGCGCGTCCGGAGCCTG
>NC_041222.1:61127257-61139582 GCF_002837175.3 Physeter macrocephalus
TGCGCGTCCGCCTGCCGATGCAGGGGAACCGGGTTCGCGCCCCGGTATGGGAGGATCCCGCATGCCGCGGAGCGGCTGGGCCCGTGAGCCAGGCCGCTGGGCCTGCGCGTCCGGAGCCGGTGCCCCGCAACGGGAGAGGCCACAACGGTGAGAGGCCCGCGTACCGCCAAAAAAAAAAAAAAAAAAAAAAAAAAAAATCTTCCAGATAAAACCCAACTTTCCAGCATAGTATGCAAGCCTTCCTGGACCTGCCTCGGCCTCCTCGCCAGCCACAGCTGCCCCCTCTCTCCCCACGCACATTCTACCCCAGCCACCCTGGACCACTGGGAAGGTCTCCCCTTGTGCCTGCTCTCTCCATCTCCTTCCCCCAACCTGTTCACTGTGAAGCTAACTTCTATTCTTCAGGTCCCACCACCTCCTTCTCTGTGCTCCCAAGAGCTCCTGCTAAGACTGATCTCCTGCCTCTATTCGATCTCACAGAAAACCCAGTAAAAAAGGCCAATAAATGGAGGCAATGAACCTTTCACTTCTCAGCTCTCTGGCATCAGCACCCCCATTATTTCAGGATATATGAAGACAGTGGGGTAGGAAAAGCAAGACACCCTTTACCGAAGAGTTTAGGAAGCGCTCTCTTCCCAAAGCATCCCACAGTTCTAAAAAGGCCAAAAGCTACTGCACCACGACCACGAAGCGCCCTGCAGCGCCAGGGCTGAGCTTGGGCACCCACTGCGCACCGGGGCAGTCTCAGCCTCCCACTGCCCGGGCCAACTCTCTTCAGCAAACGTTCCCCCCCATCCTCCGAGAACTTCTGCTTTACACAATGGCCTATTTTTGCCTGAAACCCATTTATCCAACTGGACAAGAGGAAGGTAGGTTTTCCCTGATGGTGCTTTGCCAAAACAACCTCACCAAGGGAAGGGGAAGGCTTCCGGACAGGAAGACATCAGGCCCAAACACCAATAAAACCTACTTCCTGGCCAAAATGTGGAGCAGCATTACTGAGCCATGCTTGACTAGCAGAGGTAACACGCTCCACTGTAACCTGTCTTGCATGAATTATACACATGGTTGTCGATAAACCCAAACCGGGGCCTGAAAATGCTTGCCGGGACGGGAGGGGGGAGTTAGGAAGCCGGAGAATTAGTCTCTCTAGGGCTCAGAGGGGGAAATAGGAGATGCTTCAGTTGAACTCCCTGTAATACCCTCTGGGTAGGTTTAAAAATACATCTCAGCAGCAGTTACCGGACCTGCAGCCCGGGCTGCCTTCTCGGGGGCCCCATGTTGGCAATGCAGCAAGAGGAAGCCAAGTGACCTGAGGCGACTGGAAGCTGACTGTGTAGGTCGGGGTTGATGGAGGGAATGGGCTAAACAAGAACCCAAGAATCAACTCCACGCTCCTACCCTTCTTAGTGTGCAAGTACCTCACGCTGGGGTCTGTTCAGTGCTAAACCAACTGCAGCAAGGAACTAGAAGCGTCAGGCCCTAGGCTTCAGAGAGAAATGGAAATGCCCAGAAAACCCTGGCTGTAAACCAGTTAACAGCAAAGTGGCTTTCGTCAGAAAGTCTCTGTTCTCAGGGAAGGGATCCTGAGGGGAAGTGGCTCTCCTCACTCCCCGAAGGGGTGGAGTGGGGTTGAAAGCAGCCTGAGACCACACAGCTCCATACAAACTTGTCCTCACTGACGGCTACCCAAGGGTTCAGCCCTCTTTGCTTCCAACAAAGGAGATACCAGGGGATACCAGGGGCAGGCACTGAGAAACAAAGCTGAACGCCCAAGCTGCCCCGTGGAGCCCTCCGAAGCCCAGAGCAGCCAAGAGCGCTTTCCTGTCATGGCCCTGTCGCACCCTGGAACCCTGCACACAGGCCACAACATTCTCTTCTGCTGTTACTTTTACTGAGGGAACCAACTTCCCCTCAGAGATACTGCAAGAACCTTCCTACAAGGCCTGCCAAGCTCTCTGGCAACTAAAATGTGCTGAATGCCCCCATTTCCTGCCGCTACAAGGCAAGAACAGATAAATGCCCACAGCCAAACTCACCAATTCATGGACTTTCCTGAAGCTGGTTTCTCAAAAGCAAAATGTGATGCAGCAAAATCCTTACTTACCATGTTCAGGGAATGAAATTGTTAACTGAATCTCCTTCTCCAACAAAAAATTTTAAGTTATTGTAATGAAAGTACATTTATGGGTTGAATTTACTGAGGTAATGATCTACCTCTGAAAAGAGGAAAGAAGTTTAAAGTTTAATTCATTTCTCTTCCACCCAAAATTATTTACTGTGGCTTAAGGGTGAATTTAATCAGAATTTATGTGTTTTCTCATTATGTTTTTATGTTCAGAACATTCACTGAAACCTATCATTAACCACAACATAACTGCAGGTCCCCAACCTCACATAATCTTACAGCCTTTAAGCTCACGTAAAAGAAAAATATTTTATCCTTCCCAGAAACTGCTCAAATTTAGTAGCTTTTTTTTGTTTAAGAACACTCCCTTCTCTTCCTGTGGTACATTTCCTAGTCCCTGGGCCCATTCTGACTAGGAACCAAGAAAAAAATTGGTCAAAGATGTTAAGTTTCTTTTAGGTGCATAGCCATAAAAGTTATCTAGTATGGAAAGCCCCGAGTTAAACTCTTGAGTTAAGTAAAGGTTAAAGAGAACCTGCTGGGAAGCCATAACAATTTGACTTCCTATCATTAGGCAAAATTAAAGAAAGGCATTTGACAAGAGTCTGGCAAAAGCAAAGAAACTGTAACGTAACAGCTAACTAGGGTCATGAGCCTGGAAGAGGGAAAAGGATATTTTCATCATGATAACGAGGATATGCAATACTTTTTTTAAAATCTATTTTTAATGTGTATCTATGCAAACTTCAGAATTTGTGAGTATGTCCAGAGAGTTCATCATATTAAATGGAATCCATTTTAAGAAGAACTCCTGCCTGGAAATTAACCCATGCACTTATGATCAATTAATCTACAACAAAGGAGGCCAGGATATACAATAAAGAAAAGACAGTCTCTTCAGTAAGTGGTGCTGGGAAAACTGGACAGCTACATGTAAAAGAATGAAGTTAGAACACACTCTAACACCATATACAAAAATAAACTCAAAATGGATTAAAGACCTAAATGTAAGACCAGAAACCATAAAACTCTTAGAAGAAAACACAGGCAGAATACTCTTTGATATAAATCGTAGCAATATTTTTTTTGGATCTGTCTCCTAAAGCAAAGGAAATAAAAACAAAAATAAACACATGGGACCTAATTAAACTTAAAAGCTTTTACACAGCAAAGGAAACCACCAACAAAACAAAAAGATAACCTGTGAAATGGGAGAAAATATTTGCAAATGATATGAGCAGTTAGGGGGGTTAATTCCAACATATATAAACAGCTCATATAACGTCAAAAAAAAAACCCCAAAAAGCCTGATTAAAAAATGGGCAGAAGACCTGAACAGACATTTTTCCAAAGAAGACATGCAGATGGCTAACAGGCACACAAAGAGATGCTCAAAACTGCTAATGATCAGGGAAATGCAAATCAAAACCACAATGAAATATCACATAACACCTGTCAGAATGGCTATCATCAAAAAGAACACAAGCAACAAATGTCGGAGAGGATGTGGAAAAAAGGGAATCCTTGTACACTGTTGGTGGGAATGTAAATTGGTGCAGCCACTGTAGAAAACAGTATGTAGGTTTCTCAAAAAACTAAAATAGAACTACCATATGACCTAGCAATTCCACTCCTGGGTATATATTTGAAAGAAATAAAAACACGAATTCGAAAAGATACATGCACATCAATGTTCATAGCAGCAGTATTTACAATTGCCAAGATATGGAAGCAACCTAAGTGTCCATTAACAGATGAATGGATAAAGAAGATGTGGTGTGTATATATATATATATATATATACACACACACACACACACACACACACAATGGAATACTACCCAGACATAAAAAAGAATAAAATTTTGTCATTTTCAACAACATGGATGGATTTGGAGGCTATTATTCTAAGTGAAATAAGACAGAGAAAGACAAATACTGTATGTATGTAAGTGATTACATGTGGAAGTGGAATCTAAAAAATACAACAAACTAGTGAATACAACAGAAAGGAAGCAGACTCACAGATACAGAGAACAAACCATCAGTTACCAGTGGGGAGAGGGAAAGAGAGAGGGGCAGTATACTGGTAGGGGATTAAGAGGTATAAACTATCAATATTATGCATAAAAAGCTACAAGAATATACAGTAGAAACTCACACAACATTGTAAAACAACTATACTCCAATAAAAATTAATTTAAAAAAATTTTTAAGCTACAAGTATATATTGTATAATACAGGGAATACAGCCAATATTTTATAATGGCTATAAATGGAGTACAATCTTTAAAAATTGTGAATCACTATATTGTACACCTGTAACCTATATAATATTGTACATCAACTATACTTCAATTAAAAAAAAAAAGAGTTCCTCCTCTTGGCCCAAAGCCAATCCCTTCACCCCTGCCCTAAATCTCCTCCCTCTTTCTCAAGGACCCCTTCTGTGGAGCCTGTCGGTGGTTTCACCTTTTCCTCCTACTGGCTGCTTTCTGTCAGTTTTTGGGGGGTTTTTTGGTTTGTTTTTTGGCCAAGCCATGCAGATTGTGGGATCTTAGTTCCCCGACCAGGGAATGAACCCAGGCCCTTGGTAGTAAAAGCACAGGAATTCCCTCTATCAGTATTTAAACATGCTGCAGTCTTTCCCACTTTTAAAGGAAAACAATAAACAACAACAACCCTCACTGGAGTTCACTCTCATCCAGTTCTCTGCCCTCCACTTCTCTCCACTAGAAAGGGCTGTCTACAGATACAGGCTTGCCTTCCTCACCCCCTACTCATGCCCCATCTATCAAATCTCATTCTACTCACTCCTTGCTTCAGCCAAGGCCTCCAAAGTACCACCTTATTTCCAAATCCAGTCACTGGTCCCCAGGTTTTTATCATTATGCACGTCTTCATGGCGTCCATCCTCTCACTCATTTTTGTAATACTCTCTCCCTTGACTTCTCTGATACTCCTCCTTGTCATTTGTCCTCTTAATCTCTTCTATGGGGTTTTGCTCTTTGTCTTTCCATTAATTTCATTTCACTACATCCACATGTGATTCTGAAACTCCCAGGGTACAGGAACCCGCTAAGGAAACCATTGCGTCATTGCAGGCAGGTTGGGCAGGCCATTCCAGCACACTGAGAAAGATCCCTAGGCTGATTCACAGGGCTTGCTTGATTCATGCCCCTGATCCCGGTAAGGACACACTGAGCCCTCCTAATCTTCTCTGTGATAGACAGATTCCAAGAATACACCTCCAGTACGGACATCCCTCAGTATCCAGTATCTGTGGAGGATTGCTTCCAGGACCCCCCATAGATACCAAAATCTCTGGATATTCAAGTCCCTTACATAAAATGGTGTAGTATTTGCATATACCCTGTGCACATTCTGTTGTATACTTTAAATCATCTCTAGATTATTTACAATACCCAGTGCAATGTAAATGTTATGTAAATAGCTGCTAGTGCATGGAACATTCAACTTTAGCCTTGGGGAACTTTCCAGAACTTTAAAAAATATTTTCAATGCACAGATGTGGAACCCACAGATATGGAGGGATGACTGTACCTGTCTATTCCTCTACTCTCTCATCTCCTCAAACCCCACTAAAGCTGATGATAAAATCTGTCATTGCTTCATATAAACTCTGGACAAAATATGAAAACAACTACCTGTGAGCACTAAAGAGCAACAAAGATAGGCAAATTCTGGGGCAGAACCAACAGGTGGAAGAAGGGAATGGTACTGGGTGAGTCTCTGTGTTAAGCTTCCTTTTTTTTTTTTTTTTTTTCAGCACTTCCAATCTGAACGCAGGCTCCAGTCTGTGCCAGGCGAGGAGCTAAAATGTGAATAGAAAACCTTCCATCGTTCTTGACTGAAGAACCAGAGGATGAAGTTTGAGGCAACCCCAGATGCTGGAAAGTGAGGAAGGAATCCTGAAAAGGAGAGACCAGACACAGGAAGGCTCAAATTCTGTTTATAAACTGGGCCCAAATCTCTGGCTGACCTCACTTGCATGGGACAGACTTCAAACAATTGTGTGAAAGATAAAGAACTGAACTGAGATTAGAATTGCACCCAAAACACCAAGTTTCCATTTTGAGTCCAATCAACTTACTATCTGCTTTAAAAAAACACACTCTACAGAGGAATGTAAAAAAAAATCCAGACTCTACATGCACCCCAATGTTCACTGCAGCACTATTTACAATAGCCAGGACATGGAAGCAACCTAAATGTCCAACAATAGAGGAATGGATGAAGAAGATGTGGTACATATATACAATGGAATATTACTCAGCCATAAAAATGAAATAATGCCATCTGCAGCAACATGGATGGACTTAGGAAATTGTTATAGTGAAGAAAGTCAGAGAAAGACAAATATCATATGATATTTCTTATATGTGGAATCTAAAAAAAATGGTACAAATGAACTTATTTACAAAACAGAAATAGAGTCACAGACATAGAAAACAAACTTATGGTTACCAAGGGGGAATGGGGGGAGGGATAAATTGGGAGATTGGGGTTGACATGTACACACTACCTTATATAAAGCAGATAACTAATAAGGACCTACTTTATAGCACAGGGAACTCTACTTAATACTCTGTAATGCCCTCTATGGTAAAAGAATCTAAAAGAGAGTGGATATATGTATATGTATAACTGATTCACTTTGCTGTACAGCAGAAACTAACACAACATTGTAAACCAATTATACTCCAATTAAAAAAATTTTTTTTAAATCCAGAGTCTCCACAACATAACAATAGCAATGCACAGAGCAGGAGGGACTCTGAAGGGTCGGGCAAGAGGCCTCTGCATTTGGCACCCTATGAGCAAGTGAAACTAGATGATGCACAAAGGAAAAGAAAAAAAAGGTTCTGCTGTTTGCCTCCTGCCACAAGAGTAGCATGTCCCCCAAAGGAGCTTCTCTTTGACTCTGGTACCCCAGAATAAGAAGACCTGTGGAACAGAGTAGCCAACATGTAGCAACTGCCATGCAAGACTTAACAAAAACACATTCTGGGGGGACCTTCAAGATGGCAAAGGACTAACACATGGAGATCACCTTCCTCCCCACAAATACATCAAAAATACATCTACGTGTGAAACAACTCCTACAGAACACCTACTGAACGCTGGCAGAAGACCTCAGACCTCCCAAAAGGCAAGAAACTCCCCACATACCTGGGTAGGGCAAAAGAAAAAAGAAAAAACAGAGACAAAAGA
Source organism: Physeter macrocephalus (assembly GCF_002837175.3). Classification (NCBI taxonomy): domain Eukaryota; kingdom Metazoa; phylum Chordata; class Mammalia; order Artiodactyla; family Physeteridae; genus Physeter; species Physeter macrocephalus. The sequence goes on from NC_041222.1 coordinate 61,134,621, forward strand.
ATAGGGATGGGACCTGCACCAGTGGGAGGGAGCTGTGAAGGAGGAAAGGTTTCCACACACTAGGAAGCCCCATCGCGGGCGGAGACTGCCGGGGGGGAAGGGGGGGAGCCACGGAGGAGAGCGCAGCAACAGGGGTGCAGAGGGCAAATCGGAGACATTCCTGCACAGAGGATCGGTGCTGCTCACCCGCCGGGGCGGGTGGGGGCTGGGAGCTGAGGCTTGGGATTCGGAGGTCAGATCCCAGGGAGAGGACTGGAGTTGGCTGCATGAAGACATGTCTGAAGGGGGCTAGAGCACCACAGCTAGCCGGGAGGGAGTCCGGGAAAAAGTCTGGACCTGCCTGTTTTGCAGTACGCAAGGAGAGGGGATTCCTTCCCCATGTGCCCACAGAAGGCAGAGCACTGCCTAAGCGAGCTCCAGAGATGGTCGTGAGCCATGGCTATCAGCTCAGACCCCAAAGATGGGCATGAAACGTTAACGCTGCTGCTGCTGTGCAGCACGCCACTGCCAGGGTCCCGAGATCCAGGGACAACTTCCCCAGGAGAACACACAGTAAGCCTCAGGTTGTTGCAATGTCACGCCGGCCTCTGCTGCCGCAGTCTCACCCTGTATTCTGTACCCCTCCCCCCCCACAGCCTGAGAAAGCAAGAGAGCCCTAATCAGCTGCTGCTTTAAACCCCTCCTGTCTGGGCGGGGAACAGATGCCTGAGGGCAACCTACACGCAGAGGCAGGGCCAAAACCAAAGCAGAACCCCAGGAGCTGTGAGAACAAAGAAGAGAAAGAGAAATTTCTCCCAGCAGCCTCAGGAGCAGCAGATTAAATCTCCACAATCAATTTGATGTACGCTGCATCTGTGGAATACCTTAATAGACAACGAATTGTCCCAAAATTGAGGCAGTGGACTTTGGGAGCAACTGTAGACTTGGGGTTTGCTCTCTGTGACTGATTTGTTTCTGATTTTTATGTTTATCTTAGTTTAGTTTTTAGTGCTTGTTATCATTGGTGGATTTGTTTATTGGTTTAGTTGCTCTCTTCTTTTTATTTTTTCTCCTCTTATTTTTTTATTTTATTATTATTATTTTAATTTCTTTTTTCTTCCTTTTTGTTTCTTCCTTTTCTTCTGAGCCGTGTGGCTGACAGGGTCTTGGTTTTCCGGCCGGGTGTCAGGCCTGATCCTCCAACGTGGGAGAGCAGAGTCCAGGACATTGGACCACCAGAGACCTCTCAGCCCCACGTAATATCAATCGGCGAGAGCTCTCCCAGAGATCTCTGTCTCAATACTAAGACCCAGCTCCACCCAGCGGTCAGCAAGCTCCAGTCCAGTGCTGGACTCCCCATGCCAAACAACTAGCAAGACAGGAACACAAACCCACCCATTAGCACAGAGGCTGCCTAAAATCATACTAAGTTCACAGACACCCCAAAACACACCACTGGATGTGGTCCTGCCCACCAGAAGGACAAGATCCAGCCCCACTCACCAGAACACAGGCACCAGTGCCCCCCACCAGGAAGCCTACACAAGCCACTGAACCAACCTCTCCCACGGGGGCAGCCACCAAAAACAATAGGAACTACGAACATGCAGCCTGAGAAAAGGAGACCCCAAACACAGTAAGTTAAACAAAATGAGAAGACAGAGAAATATGCAGCAGATGAAGGAGCAAGGTAAACACCTACCAGACCAAACAAATGAAGAGGAAATAGGCAGTTTACCTGAAAAAGAACTCAGAATAATGAGAGTAAAGCTGTCCAAATCTTGGAAATGGAGAAAATACAAGAAATGTTTAACAAGGACCTAGAAGAACAAAAGAGCAAACAAACAATTATGCACAACACAATAAAAGAAATTAAAAATTCTCTGGAAGGAATCATAGCAGAATAACTGAGGAAGAAGAAGAGATAAGTGACCTGGAAGATAAAACAGTGGAAATAACTGCCACAGAGCAGAATAAAGAGAAAAGAATGAAAAGAATTGAGGACAGTCTCAGAGACCTCTGGAACAACATTAAATGCACTAACACTCAAATTATAGGGATCCCAGAAGAAGAAGAGAAAAAGAAAAGGTCTGAGGAAACATTTGAAGAGATTATACTTGAAAACTTCCCTAACATGGGAAAAGAAATCGTTAATCAAGTCCAGTAAGCACAGAGAATCCCATACAGGATAAATCCAAGGAGAAACGTGCCAAGACATATATTAAAAAACTATCAAAAAATAAATAGAAAGAAAAAATACTAAAAGCAGCAAGGGAAAAGCAACAAATAACATACAAGAGAATCCCCATAAGGTTAACAGCTGATCGTTCAGCAGACACTCTGCAAGCCAGTGGGAGAGGCAGGACATACTTAATGTGATGAAAGGGAAAAAACTGTAACCAAGATTACTCTCCCCAGCAAGGATCTCATTCAGATTTGACAGAGAAATACTTCAGACCAAGGGACACATACAGACTGAAAATGAGGGGCTGGAAACAGATATTCCATGCAAATGGGAAACAAAAGAAAGATGGAGTAGCAGTTCTCATATCAGACAAAACAGACTTTAAAATAAAGACTATGGGGGGGCTTCCCTGGTGGCGCAGTGGTTGAGAGTCCACCTGCCGATGCAGGGGACACAGGTTCATGCCCCGGTCCGGGAAAATCCCACATACCGCAGAGCGGCTGGGCCCATGAGCCATGGCCGCTGGGCCTGCGCGTCCGGAGCCTGCTCTCTGCAACAGGAGAGGCCACAACAGTGAGAGGCCCACGTACCAAAAAAATGAAATAAAATAAAATAAAATAATAAAAAAAATAAAGACTATGAGAAGAGACAAAGAAGGACACTACATAATGATCGAGGGATCAATCTAAGAAGAAGATATAACAATTGTAAAAATTTACGCACCCAACATAGGAGCACCTCAATACATAGGCAAATGCTAACAGCCATAAAAGGAGAAATCTACAGTAACACAATCATAGTGGGAGACTTTAACAACCCACTTTCACCAATGGACAGATCATCCAAAATGCAAATAAATAAGGAAACACAAACTTTAAATGACACATTAGACAAGATGGACTTAATTGACATTTATAGGACATTCCATCTAAAATCAACAGAATACACTTTCTTCTCAAGTGCTCATGGAACATTCTCCAAGATAGATCATATCTTGGGTCACAAATCAAACCTCAGTAAATTTAAGAAAAATGAAATCGTATCAAGTATCTTTTCCAACCACAGCACTATGAGACTAGATATCAGTTACAGGAAAAAACTGTAAAAAATACAAACACATGTAGGCTAAACAATATGCTACTAAATAACCAAGAGATCACTGAAGAAATCAAAGATGAAATCAAAACATACCTAGAAACAAATGACAATGAAAACATGACGACCCAAAACCTGTGGGATGCAGCAAAAGCAGTTCTAAGAGGGAAGTTTACAGCAATAAAATCCTACCTCAAACAAGAAAATCTCAAATATAAACAAGAAAAATCTCAAATAAACAACCTAACCTTACACCTAAAGCAATCAGAGAAAGAAGCACAAAAAAACCCCCAAAGTTAGCAGAAGGAAAGAAATCATAAAGATCAGATCAGAAATAAATGAAACAGAAATGAAGGAAACAATAGCAAAGATCAATAAAACTAAAAGCTGGTTATTTGAGAAGATAAACAAAATTGATCATCCATTAGCCAGACTCATCAGGAAAAAAAGGGAGAAGACTCAAATCAATAGAATTAGAAATGAAAAAGGAGAAGCAACAACTGACACCGCAGAAATACAAAGGATCATGAGAGATTACTAAAGATACCAGCAAACAGAATCCAACAGCACATTAAAAGGATCATACACCATGATCAAGTGGGGTTTATCCGAGGAATGCAAGGATTCTTCAATATACACAAATCAATCACTGTGATACACCATATTAACATATTGAAGGATAAAAAACATATGATCATCTCAATAGATGCAGAAAAAGTTTTGACAAAATTCAACACCCATTTATGATAAAAATTCTCCAGAAAGTAGCAATAGAGGGAACCTACCTCAACAAAATAAAGGCCATATATGACAAACCCACAGCTAACATCATTCTCAATAGTGAAAAACAAACCATTTCCTCTGAGATCAGGAACAAGACAAGGTTGCCCACTCTCACCGCTATTATTCAACATAGTTTTGGAAGTTTTAGCCTCGGCAATCAGAGAAGAAAAAGAAATAAAAGAAAACCAAATTGGAAAAGAAGAAGTAAAACTGTCACTGTTTAGAGATGACATGATACTATACCTAGAGAATCCTAAAGATGCTACCAGAAAACTACTAGAGCTAATCAATGAATCTGGTAAAGTAGCAGGATACAAAATTAATGCACAGAAATCTCTTCCATTCCTACACACTAACGATGAAAAATCTTAATGTGAAATTAAGGAAACACTCCCATTTACCACTGCATCAAAAAGAATAAAATACCTAGGAATAAACCTACCTAAGGAGACAAAAGACCTGTATGCAGAAAACTATAAGACCCAGATGAAAGAAATTAAAGACAATACAAACAGATGGAGAGATATACCATGTTCTTGGATTGGAAGAAACAACATTGTGAAAATGACTCTACTACCCAAAGTAAATGTCAGATTCAGTGTAATCCCTATCAAACTACCAATGGCATTTTTCACAGACTAGGACAAAAAATTTTACAATTTGTATGGAAACACAAAAGACCCCAAATAGCCAAAGCAATCTTGAGAAAGAGAAACGGAGCTGGAGGAATCAGGCTCCCTGGCTTCCGACTATACTACAAAGTTACAGTCATCAGAACAGTATGGTACTGGCACAAAAAACAGAAATATAGATCAATGGAACAGGATAGAAAGCCCAGAGATAAACCTATGCACATATGGTCACCTTATCTTTGATAAAGGAGGCAAGAATATACAATGGAGAAAAGACAGTCTCTTCAA
>NC_041222.1:61139832-61154577 GCF_002837175.3 Physeter macrocephalus
TTGCACTGTTGGTGGGAATATAAATTGATACAGCCACTATGGAGAACAGTATGGAGGTTCCTTAAAAAACTAAAAATAGAACTACCATATGACCCAGCAATCCCACTACTGGGCATATATCCAGAGAAAATCATAATTCAGAAAAAGACACGTACCACAATGTTTATTGCAGCACTATTTACAATAGCCAGGACATGGAAGCAACCTAAGTGTCCATTAATAGATGAATGGATAAAGAAGAGGTGGCACAAATATACACCGGAATATTACTCAGCCATAAAAAGAAATGAAACTGAGTTATTTGTAGTGAGGTGGATGGACCTAGAGTCTGTCATACAGAGTGAAGTAAGTCAGAAAGAGAAAAACAAACACCATATGCTAACATACATATATGGAATCTAAAAAAAAAAAAAATGGCTCTAATGAACCGAGGGGCAGGACAGGAATAAAGATGCAGACGTAGAGAATGGACTTATGGACATGGGGAGGGGGAAGGGTAAGCTGGGACAAAGTGAAAGAGTGGCATGGACATATATACACTACTAAGTGTCAAATAGATAGCTAGTGTGAAGCAGCTGCATAGCACAGGGAGATCAGCTCGGTGCTTTGTGACCACCTAGAGGGGTGGGATAGGGAGGATGGGAGGGAGGCGCAAGAGCGAGGGGATATGGGGATATATGTATACATATAGCTGATTCACTTTGTTATACAGCAGAAACTAACACACCACTGTAAAGCAATTATACTCCAGTAAAGATGTTAAAAAAATTAAAAAACACAATCCAAAAAAAAAAAAAGCAATGTACAGGATCAATCCAAATTTCTTGACATACAGAGAAAATGTGACCCATTCTCAAGGGGAAAAAAAAGATAGTCATGAAGACCAACCCCAAGCCGACCCAGATGTTGCAACTAGCAGGCAAGGATTATACAGCAGCTATTTTAACTATGCTTAGTTGCAAAATGGAAAATAAGGTCACAGTGCATTAAAAGGCAGGGAATCACAGAAGAGAAAGAGAAACTATATATAAAAAGAACCACATGTAAATTCTGAAACTGAAAAACACAACAACTAAAATAAAACACTCACTGGATGGGCTTAATAGCAGAATGGAAATAGAGGAAGAAAGAAAGACTCAGTGAACCTGAAAATGGTTGAATAGAAGCTCTCCAATATGAAGGATAGAGAGAGAAAAAGATTGGGGGAAAGAAATGAACAGAGCCTTGGGTACAGAAAAAATACTTAAAGAAAGAACGGCCAAAATGTCTCCCAAATTAATCAAAGATGCACATCAAAGGCTCTTAAACTACCCAAGCAAGTCTAGTGCTGAGACCTTTTACTGCATGTCTTAATTCTCAGGTCCAATCTATAGAGGTGAGGAAGTATACCCCCACTGGGATAGCTGTGAGTAGAGAAATATGTATTTGAACAGGAAATGTGTAATACTCAATAGGTAAGAAAAGACTCAAGCCTACTACCGTCTTGCTTCTTTCCTGGCTTTTCTAAAAGCCCTTTCACTTTTAGCTCTTCCTCCTTACACTCCTGTTTACCAAGGAGTCTTGTCAATACATGAAGGAATCTGTGCCACCAACTTTCTGCCCTCTTCCCTGCAGCCAAACCCATCAAGTGTGAAACCGATTCCATCCTCCCCCTCTGCACCTCCATTTCACCCTACCCTCGGCCCCTCTCCCTTTAAGAATAAAGGTCTAACACCATCTTGAAGACTCACCTCTTTTTTCTGAGGCTGTCCACTTTGCCCATCTTTAGGGATCTCACTTAGCTAACAAAATAATGTCCCCAAATGGGGCCCAACTGTTTTACATGGTGACATGCCTAAGGGGAAATGAGGCTTGAAATACAAACCTCTTATTCATAAATTGATCTCAGGTCTACCCGAACTAAAGGCAGATCCTCTGTGAGAGAATTACTAAGGGCGGCAAGAAACAGTTCAACATTATGAAGGGCTGAAAAGCACAAGCATTCACCTCATGGCACCTGCTGTAAATCCCCAAGATTTACAGTCAGTAAGAGTTGTGTGCAGCTGTAATCATGCCTCACGCTGGGATGATAACCTTTCCAGAAACCAGGTGTTTTTTGTGTCTGAGCTTAATCACCAAACCTAGCCAAGCCACGGGCCACATGACTTTTTCATGCAGCAGGTGGCAGCCCCACGTCCAATCTCAGAAACTAAGCCAGGTCAGCCTTTAGATAGGTAAGTGGGTCGGACTTTCTAATAATCAGAGTTCTAAGAGCAGAAGGATGACAATCCGCACAGACACAGAGAGGTGCAGACACAAGGCTGACCCGTCCTTTCCCCAGCATCCTCTGGCAGAGAACCTAGATGACGGCAACTCTACATTTCCCAATGGGGAATAGTTTTACTGTATGTATTCAGATATGGGCCAGAGTCTCTGCTGAGTTTATAAAGTTCAGAAAAGATGGCTAGTCAAATCTCGATTTTTGTTAATTTATGTCAATAAAAGCCCATCGAAGCTCAAAAAAAAAAAGGAGGCATCCTGACAGGGGCACAGGTTTTTTTTTTCAGCCTATGAAAACGTGCCCAGCAGGGTAGGCATGGGGCTGAGAAATGATGAGATTGAGGGACGGGGGAGAGAAGAGATGCCTTCTCCTCATCTCCCCCTTAGTCCTCTTTCTGGGGAAGGAAATAAAGAAGAGGAGAGAAGAATTTCTGTTCTTTTTCCTTCCCATGGGTACCCATGATCCTGCCACTTTTTCTTTTTAAGGCTCTTGCAATCATTAATAAGTTGTTTTGGAAATTCTTTCAGTATCTTCATTTTTCCACTTCAGCCATATCTTAACATGAATGATTTTGTTATTCTGGCCTTGGCAGGGACAGAGAGACTTTCTGGGTGATATGTTTATTGTTGTAAGTGACACAAGGCAAGGATAATTTAGGCCAGGTCAAAGGGCAAGTTTTTGTTTTGCAAAGCACCATCGGGAAGAGGGAGGGCATGTGGGGCTCCACTGGGGGGCCTCAGAGCTAGGGGATGGGACAGGACGCCTGCTCCAGAGAAAGGATTTGTCCTCATTCTCCTGAGCTTGTGGGCAACAAACAGAAAGCATCCCTCAACATCCAGCCCTCCAAGTATCCAAATATTTCCAGGACAATATCCGAAGCTGGCCTGTACTCTGTATTCCACAAGGCACTCTTGACTTCCTGCAAATTGGGTACAAAGAGAAGTGAAGACCAGCATCTAGAAACCGAACGTGATGTTTGTAATACATTCCTCAACACTGCTCTTATCCTTTCCTACCAATTACATGTCTTTCATGAGCATTGACTGTGGTTTCTTAAAACGAAAAGCAATGCTCCAGAATGATCCACTTCTCTTGTGGTCTTTAGACTCATAGAAACAAAGAACGCTATTTTCCTGGGAAAATGAAGCCCAAACTTCAAGGTTTATATTGTTTAGTAAGTCACAGGTTGAAAAACAGGTTGCACAGATTACATTTTTTTTCATGAATCAGGACCCAGAAACTTTGTGCTGACCTCAAATCATTTAATATAACTACTCAGCATAAAGGTGACCTGATTCAAGTCAAGAGTCAGATAAGACCCTCGACTCCCTCTCATTCTCAAGCCGCCCCTGTCCAGGGGTTCCCACAAAGCCGAGGAATCCCCTGGGCTTCATTCCCCACACTGTGGGTCTTTTCTGCCCCATAACCCAGACATGGACTTCTTCCTTTGGATCTAGAAGACAGCAGCTTTTAGGAGGAATACTTCATGCCTCCAACCCATACTCTCAACAGAGGACATTTCCAGGCCTATCCTGGGGGAAACTGAATGAACTGGTGTTCTGCTTAGCCAGGGTCACCTAGGACCTTTACAGAAAAGCACAAAATTGCGAGGCACAGGGGGAAGCAATAGGAAGAAACTGTACCAGGGCTTGCAAACCTATAATGTGCGGGCATCATGGTAGAACAATTTCACCTCCACCGCACAGCAATCCTGCCCTGTAGCGATGAGGAACTTGGGAGGCAGAGAAGGCGCCCAGCTTTCAGGTCTCACGTGAGGACTAAGCTCTACAACCTGAAACACTGCCCAACTGACTCAAAGATGTTTCTACTCCTCTGGGTCACCAGTCACAGGTCATCACCTGGAGATCACTAACTGTTGAGCTGTCAACAGCAGATTCTGTTAGAGCCCTGCAACATGTGGAACAACCCTGAGACTGATCATGTGTCCCCACCCCCTCAGTACAGATACCTCTGCAGGCCTAACACGCTGAGCCACGGGGTTCAGTCTCCTCACAGAGCTGGAGCTCAAGAATCAAGAGTTGCTAAGTCAAGGGTAATGTAAAAGGAAATATTCTTTGTTCATATTCCTGAAGAATGTTCAAGGGGACCCCAACTCAAACTCTGTAGCATAATTTCAAAAAAGCTCAAGTTCTCTTTCACCACGACCAACATCACTACCACCACCCAAGCTGACCTGGAGCTTCTGTGCAGAAGCCCAAAGCTCCTTTTTCTGCAGCAGCCACCCTCTTTCTAGTTATTATTTTCCCTTCATACTTAACTTAACCTCCCACCCTTTTGATGTAGATCAATTTACAATTCCCACCCCACGGCTCCCCCTTCCCCCACCCCAGCCCCAAGCAAGAATCCTTTCTCTTTAAGAGGGGGCCAGGGAAAACGAAACAGGCTAATAAATGCAGGGTTTTCTTTCAGAGATACAGTAAATTAACATTCAGGCATTAATAGCATGTATTGACAGTTCACATCAATACAATTTGAACGTTAGGTTAATGCCGTACATTACTGCATTAGTGGTGTGCGTTTATACGTTCACACTATTGCCCTCACCTCGATGTGGTCAGGCCTTCCATTGGCATGCACCCTTTCTGGTACTCCAGCTTGGGCTTGAAGGACTCTCTGGGCAGGTAAGAGTAATAGAGAGGGTAGTTCTTGGTATATTCGGAGAAAAGACATGGTTTCTCTGTTTTATCATAAATCTTGGTAGGGAGGTGTGGACAGTGATGCCGCCTGATTTTAAAAAAAGAAAAAAAAAAGAAAAAAAAAAAAGGAATGTTAGGTTGATTAACTTCTTGGGAAGAATACATTCAGTTTGCTACCTCCTCAAACTCTGACCCAGAGTATAAAATCATGACCGCCGGCATTGAAAACAGCAGTTTAACCCTTCCTTTTCTCTACTGAACTATGTGAAGCGGCCAGAATTTCTTAAATGATCTGTAACTGCAAGTGGTTAATGGTCAAAATTCCTTGAACCATAAAATTACGCACAAGCATGGCATGATGACCAGCCGTCACACGTGCCATGCTGCTTGTTTAAATACTGAAATACTTCCATACCATCACAGGTGAATGGCTGTGGCCCCCAAGGCATCTGAGTGCCAACATAGTCCCTCCCCTGAGACCCTCCCTCCCAATCACCCAGCAATTAAGGGCTTAACACCTGCCCTAATGGGGGCTCCGAGGTTGTGCTCTAGGGCCAGGCTACTGTCTTTCCTCATTAGTTCCTGGGTCAATTCAGAATATCACCCTCGCGCATAAGTGGCATCACACATAGCAGAACCACCTCAGTTCTGAGTATACTACACACCATTGACTATGTGAAACCATTTTTACATTGAAAGTCTGGCTCCTTTATTCTTTCAGGTCTCACTTCAATTGTTGCCTCCTTAGGCTTCCGCTGATCATTTTTACCTAAAATACACCCCTCCACGCCCTCACCTCTCAAACGAGTTTCTCTCATTACGTGGATGCTTTTCCCATCACTTACTCTTATCTGTAATTGGCACATTTGTTGCTGAGTTTATTATTTGTCTCATCTATCAAGCTCAGAACCTTTTTCTATCTTGTTCACTGCTACATCCCTAGTACCCCTCATATCCTGCCTGGCACAGAGTAGGTATTCAATAAACATTTATTAAATGAATACTGAACATATGAATGAATGATTAAATAAACTTTATGCCTCATTATGCAGGGAGATGATAGATAATAATTTGAAGTTATAATTTATAGTGAGTTTTTCCATTTTACATGCATGGTAATAAATGACCTTATTATTCTACTTACAGGTGAATAAAAGGCAGCTATTTGAGCTGTCCAAAACAAAGTAGTATATTATTTAAATGCCCACATACAATCCTTGCAAACCAGCTAGGGTACCTCTAATCATCAGACACCAGCACATCAACAAAACTCCATGTTAGTGATCTCCAACTTAGTTATATCCAGAAATGGCATAGAATTTTAAAAAATTTTTTACACTAAACTGATTCTGATTACAGAAACTAAGATACACAGTATTCTGGGGTAGCACATCAGAGAAAAGAGAAAAAGAAACAGACATACAGAGAACTCATCACTGCTCCAATCAAAAGCTGGTTTCTAGGCAACAGTTAGCGTGCTACTCCCATTGTTAATAAGTTCAACCCTCTACATAAATATTGCTGCCACCACTGTTATTACTGTGTGCCTCTCTTCAACCTCCAACCACTGCCCCGCCACCTGCCCCCGCCGGGGAAAATGGTCAGCACCTGCATGGTTCGTATGGATACAGCTGCATATGAACAAGTTTATCCCTATTTTCATTTCACGTGTAGATTTGTGTATCAGATTAGGATTCCTACAAACCTCAAATCAAAAGCCAAGAAGTGCTGGTTACTCAAAAATACCTCTGCAGATATATTTTATTCACCCATACTGAGAGAAATCAAGACTTTATTAAGGGTAACTTAGATTCAGGCACTTGCAATAAAGTGGATTCCACAGGCCTAACAGTATTTTCCCTCTCTAGTGCCCTTTTTTAAACCAGTAAAACTTTGCTTTTATATAACCCCCTTTCTATATTGTTACTTTTTAAAAATGTAACATATTGTAAAGCCTCATTCCAAAAGAAAAATAAATTAAATGGCAAGAAACTACATTGCAACTGGTATTATAAGAGGGGATTTCAGTATAGCAACACACTTGCATCCAGACATTGATGTTCCATTAAATGGAATTATATATAATATATATTTATAGGGCAGATTTTATTTATTTGACCTGTTGGTAGTTAACTAAGACCTTGTCTCACTTTGAAACATCAAAAACTCTCAACTGAAAAGTCAACTTTTCATCACCTAGTGTGCTCATGGCGCCACCCTCTTTCCTCACCTGTGCCCACCCCAGCTTGAATGTCCCTCTCAAGACAGAGAGCACCATGTATTCACCTTGTTGGTGAAGTTTAAAGGTGGAACCCCTTTATCCAGGAGTTCCTCAAGGATAAAGACCAAGTCTTCTACTTCTGTGTTCTGGAAACTAGCCCAATACCTGATATATTTTATTTAATAGCAGATGGATAGTGTATAAGAGGATGAACTGCTGAAAGAAAGATATTTACAGAGACATGACTGATTTGTTCTAACATTAGTAGAGCCAAAAGGGAAAATACAGATCAGATTCTCAGTTTTTATGGACCTAGACAGTGTTTAAATAAAGTTTATGGGATTACCATGCATGGGGTATTCAAAAGCAGTCTTAACAGTCATGAACCAAAGAAAGGAGGGACCTCTTCTCCCAGCTCTCTGATGCTTATACCATTTTAAAGGAGCTGGCGGGCCACCTTGCTCAGGAACACACTGAAACAAGCCAAGATGGGCCCACAGACAGAGAAGAGGAGAGTAAGAAGGTTTCCTTAATCTATCAGAACTCTGAAGTCTTTCCACTCCAAGAATTACTAAAGGACCACAAATAAGAGGAAATAATCCGGACTTTTTCTGACATTTGGTAAAGGGAGCAGTAGAGACCTTTCAATGGAACCCAGACAAAGTTAATAGTTGACACCAAGCTAGAATCATAGAATTTTTTAATTGAAAGGGGCCATGGAAAATATCTGATCTAACGTCCCCACTACACAGATGAAGTATCTGAAGCTCAGAGAACCATGTATGTAACCTAGCCATAGAGAGAACCTAGGTCTCCATCACATCTGAATGACCAAGTATATTTCCTGAGGTGCACCCAGCTCAAAGCCATCTAGGACTCAGATGACCCTAGAATGGATGATAGAACTTTAAGTATATAACAAGTCCCTCCAGAATAGCACCATCCAATAGAAACAGAAGGCAAGCCATGAATGAGAACCACACATGTCATTTTAAATTTTCCAGTAGCCACATTAAAAAGGTAAAAAGCAGGTGAACTTAATTTTAATATTTTACTTTTAATCCAATCTATCCAAAATACCATTTCAACATGTAATCAATACCAAAAATTGAGATATTTTACTTTCTTACTATGTCTTCAAAATCCAGTGTGTGGGGGCTTCCCTGGTGGCGCAGGGGTTGCGCGTCCGCCTGCCGATGCAGGGGAACCGGGTTCGCGCGCCGGTCTGCGAGGATCCCACATGCCGCGGAGCGGCTGGGCCCGTGAGCCATGGCCGCTGGGCCTGCGCGTCCGGAGCCTGTGCTCCGCAACGGGAGAGGCCGCAACGGAGGGAGGCCCGCGGCACCGGGGAAAAAAAAAAAAAAAAAAAAAAATCCAGTGTGTGTCTCACATTGACAGCACATGTCAGGACGACCACGTTTCAAGTGCTCAACAGCCATATGTGGCGGTGGATTCCCTACTGGGAAGTGCAGGTACAGACAAAAGAACTGCAAGCACCCTGGTGCTGGAAGCTCCCCTACAGATGGAGGAAAGGCAAAGATGCTTAGAAATATTTTTGTTGACAAATAGGGTATTTGCCTCTTAGACTCTCTGACTTGCCTTCATGTAACACAATCAAAGGCATTAAAAGACATGAAAAATTAGTTGGAGGATTTTTTTCTTTATCTCCTCACTCCACAGAGCTCAGCTTCAGTGTTATGCACCTGGAATGCACCCTGTAGCTGCTCTCTTTCCTGCCACCCCCACTTTTCCAACATGTTTCCCTTCCTTCAAGGCCCATCTTGAATGCTACTTCCACCACCACCATCACCGCCATCACCACCACCACAGGAAGCTACTGATGGTCCCACTGTACCCTGTTACTGGCCGTGACCCTCTCTCCTCTGGTTGTGCATGGTGTGGTGTCCCTACCTCTTTTAGGACCCTTTACTGCTCTGCTCTGCCTTTCATGGTCCTCTACTTATAAATTTTCAGGTTAAGAATTTTCACGGTTGCAAATAAAGCTGCTCATCAGGGGGAAAGCATGGTAATTCTTCCTGCCGCCAAGAGGCAGCATGAACAGTAGCTACTAGAATATAACTCTGAACTTTTCAAACAAATGAACTTCCAGTAGTTCTTTAGAACCCAACCTGTTTGTAAGCAGAACAGCTTTCGGTGGATATGGGTGACTCGTCTTGCCTCTCTCATGGTCTTTTAGAATCCCCTGCTGAGCCCAGCCTGCTGTGGGCAGTGAGGAGGGCTCTCCACTCCAGGGAGCAGAGGGCATGGTAGAAGGAGACTTTGGAGGCAGGAAGATGTGGTTTCCAATCCTAGCTCTGTCACTGACTGCTTGTGTAATGTGGAGAACATTATTTAACTCTTCTGAACTTCGATTTCCTCCTCTGTAATTTGTGGCTAACAACTTCTACCATTTAGTATGATTGTGTGGCTTTTTCCTCAGATACCAGAGGAAAAATGTCTAGCCCAGTCTAAGGCAAGCACTCTGATTAAGAGGCTATGTTTATTGAGCAATTACTGTATACCACATGGGCTAGGAGTTCTGTATCTCATCCCATCTAATCCTTCCAGCAACGCTATGATGGAAGCACTCTTATTCTCCTCATTTTACAAACATAGAGACTGAGGTTTAAGAGATGTGATCTCATTCAAGGTGACAGAGCCAGATGGTAATGAAGTCAGGACTAGAACACCAGGCCCTCTGCCTAGTTCCAAAGCCTGTGCTCTTAATCACAGCCATATACTTACTGTGTGGCTTAATGCAATGCCAGCCTGTACCAAACACCTCTGTTTCCGGGCTGCTCTGATAAACCTAAGGGCAGTCAATTAATAGGCAGTTCTTAGACCCACCCATTCCCCGTCCCCCTAGCTACACTCAGCCTTCCAGGACAGTATGTGCTCCTCTTTCCTGAGGACCCCAAAACCATTCTAATATAAACCAACAAACAGATGCAATTCCAAGTGCTTTTTAAAATGCTGATCATTCCACAGAACTTTCTTTACTCTCTAAACAAGACAGTCTCATTAGATAAAGTCATAACAGTAACAACCAGGAAAACAAAGTACATGGAACGCCGGGTCTCAAAGGACCCTCAAGATCAGCCAACCCTTCAGCTTCAACAGGCAGGTGAGGGCACTGAGATGGAGGGACACCAAGCTTCTGGCCAAGGTCACACAGCTGGTCAGCGGCAGCGTCCACCCCGGGTCCCACACCACCTCCCACATAATTGACTTCCATTTACAACCTGACTTAAAACTCCAAGTGCAGACTCTAAAGGATTTGCAGCCCAGTTTTCCTTTTGTCCGGTAGGTGGGAGCCTGTGACCTGTCACAGCTGCCACGCGAGGGAGGAAAACACTTAGAGCGGAAAATGCATTCTTGGTCTAGAAGAGGCGAAGGTGCCAACCATCGCCAAACCTCAAGTCAAAAAGTCATCCTTCTATGCCGACGGTTTAGAACGATTTCAGGGTGTCTGGAGTAACAAGAACTCTGAGATCCTAGAGGCAGGGTCCTCTCAGAGGAGGACCTACATCTCTGGAACGGTCTTCTCCCTGAACAGCTCACAAAGCCAACCCAATTAGCCTCTGAGGATGGACAAAGCCAGTGCTTTTCCCAACGTGCATGTGTATCTACCTGCAGTGGCTTATAAACTTTTAAAATGTTTACTAAACTTTGTTCTCTCCTATTTAGAATATACCCAGAGGCAAAGGCATACGTGAGAATGCTTTTATGAGCTGCAAAATAAGACCACTGTTGAACATACATAGACATATTTCATATCAATCTTAAGACAAGACGACTCACATTCCCCCTACCTACATCTTCTATCTAGATCTTTAAAGAAACATTGCATTATGAGAACTCTGAATAACTCCAGCTTATATCCTGCCCACGGTGCTAAGAAATTGGGCAGGTATTACAAACCGAAACTTTGGTGGTTACTAATCCTTCAGGGGACCAGATTCTGGGTAACAGAAAGCAGGGCCATCTGGTACAAATATGACAGATAGATGCAACTGATGTACCAACTAGCAGTGGCTGCCTGGGAGCCACACTGAAAAATTCACAGGTCACAGCCAAGTTTAGTGAGGCTGACCGTCTTGATTGATTAGCCATGCCTGTCAAGGGTGCTGGGTTAGGCAAGTGGGGATGGGTGATAAATATATGAATAAACCTATCAACAAAAGGCAAGGAAAGGGAGGGAGGGAATTCTGGTGGAAATGTCCTAAATGGTGACTTACAGGAATCACACGTTTGGAAGACATCTAGAAACAACAAAGCCATAAGAATATAAAGTTGCCAAGATGAGAAAAAAGGAATAAAAACAAGGCCAAAATCTTGAAGAACACCACATTTAGGAAGCAGGATAAAGAAGTCTCAGGAGGAAAAAAAATGACAAAAAGAAGAAAATTCGGTGACAGATCAAATAAAAGATTTTAAGTGTTCAACGGTTAAATGCCTCAGAAAAATCTCATATGGTGACTAGAAAGCAGCTTTAGTAGAGTGGCTGTGCTGGATCCAAGGAATGGATGCTGCTGAGGAAGTGGAGGAGGGGAGAGAGACCATGCTGAAAAATCTGGTGACAAAACCAACAAGAAAAGTCCAACAGGAGTTCAAGCAATTACCCAGGACATACACAAGAATTGTAAACTATGTGATTATCATCATGCGGTATTGGGAAAAAGAAGTGAAATCAGATCATCTCTGTAGGTAGAGGAACAGAGTAGCAGACAGGGATTCTTTGATGAGCAAAAACAATTGCTGGAGCCAGAGCCTGGACTACAAAGGAGATAAGATTAAGGCGGGAAGGTGGGCGGGGTTCAAGAGACAATTTGAGAGGAGAGATGGGAAACTGAGCAGCACCAGTCTGGTGGCCTTGACGCAGGACACAAAGGCATCGAGAGAAAGAAAGCGGATGAAATGAAGAGGTTCAAGGCATGCACAGGGCACTCTAGGGAGTGTGTTGAAGGGGCAGCTGGAAAAGAGTGCAGACTTGCTTCCAAGGAGTAGTGATGCCAAGGGAGAGGGGCCCAACTAGGACCTTGTGCGGTAATGCTCAGAAGCTCTGAGGGAAGATACTCTGGTTCAGCAGACTGTGAGGCAGAGGGCCTTGTGCGAGGGCAGGGATCAATGAGAGGAGCTCTGTTAGGGCGTGCAGCCATCAGGCTGAGTGGGCAGGAGGGCAGTCAGTGAGAGCCAATGGTCCTTTGGAAAGCCAAGAGCCTGGAGAGAGCAGCAGAGAGTATGTTCAGAGCCACAGAAGAGCACCCCAGGGGCTCTCCCTGTCCCTTCCTCCTTGGCAGTCAAAAGGAAGAAGAGTTTCTTCGGTGAAAAAAAAAAATAGATGAATTGAGGAAACCTCTTCAAGAAGGTGCAACTGGTCAAGGTATCCTGAGGAGACATAGGGCAGGCATTTTGGCAATGGCCCCACTGAGTCTTGGAGAGACACACAGAAAGGACCATGCCAGTCACCAAGGCACCTTCTCTTTCCACCTCTTAGACAACCAACCCTCTGGGCGAAGGCAGGTGCCACCTGGACTGTTCCAACTTGGCATGTCTCCTCCCCACCAGCCCTGACAACACTCTACCCAGACCCCTAGTCCTACCTGACCCCCTTCACCTCCTTCAGATTTCAGCTCAAAAATCCCTCCTGCCAGGAGGACTTCCCAGACCCCTCATCAGATCAGGGTCACTCTACTCATCCCCCCACTCTCACACCACATGCTGGCAGCCCCCTGCTCAGTCTGACGTCCCGGCAGGTGGGTCTTGGGTACCACTGCCTTCATGCCTGGCACATGGTGGGCATTCAATACTCAATTGCTGAAAGCAGGCAGGAAGAACAGGGACAAGTACCATATGCGGCTAAGTCGTGTCCACTGTGGCCTGAGCCAGCAGCACGCCTACAAACTGTTTAAAAAGAAAACCCAGCAGCTAGACTCATTTGTTTACGCTTGTGGCATGGCGCTTCCTAGGTAAACACAGCTTAGAAATTGGTTTTGAAAAAACAAATCCTTGACCCAATCTCAAATCACACACATACATAATTTGAGCTGGATCACAACAAACCATAATGTGCAAGCTAGAATCATAAAGTTTTTAGGGGAAAACACAGGCAAATACCTTTGTAAGAGTAGAAGGCAAAGATTTCTTAGGTCACAGAAAGTAATAACCATAAAAGAAGGAATTGGTTAAGTTTGACAAAGTCAAAAGCTTCTGCTCATCAAAGATATATTTAAGGAAATAAGCAAGCCACACATTTGGAAATAATATTTGCAAAACAGATATCTAGCAAAGGACTGTTATCCAGGATATATAAAATCATCTATAACTCAATAATAAAGACACAAAAATAACAAGCAAAAACCTGAACAGACACAGAAAGATATACAAATGGACAATAAACATATACAAAAGTGCTTAACATCATGAGTCATCAGGGAAAGACAAGTTTAAACCACAATGAGATACCACTACACACATACCAGAACAGCTAAAATTAAAAAGACTAACAAAACCTACTGTTGGCTAAGTAGAGTATCAGCACTGTCATTCACTGTTGGTAGGGATGTAAAATGGTCCAAACCAATTTGGCAAAAGCTATAGCAGTTTCTATATGCTGGCCTACCTCCCAGCCCAGCAATTCAATTCCTAGGAATTTATCCAAAGAAATAAAAGCCATACATTCACAAAAAGGAGTTGGACAAGAATATCCAAAGAAGCTAATTCATATAACCAAAAAACAGAAACAGCCCAAGCATCCATCAATGGGAGGATAGATAAATCGTGGTATCATCATTCAATGGAATACTAATCAGCAATAAAAAGAAGCAAACTACTTGCAGCCACAAAGCAGCAGACACATAACAGCATGGATGAATCCCACGAACACTTTTGTTGAGTGAACAATATCAAGAGTGCATACTTTACGATTCCATTTATATGAAATTCTGGAACAGTAGGAACTAACCTATAGTAGAAAAAAAATCAGCTCAGTGGTTACCACAAGGAGAGAGAGATAACAGAATGATTGGGACGGAGTATGCAGGAACTTTCTGGGGTGCAGGTATGGTTCTACATCTTGATAGGGACTGGAGTTACACAGGCACATGAATTTGTCAAAATTCAGCCAACACCTCAAGATCTGTGCATGTCATTGTAAATTTATCTCAAAAGAAAAAGGAAACCAACATTAAACTGTTAATGACACAAATTCTGAACTATTTAGGGGAGAAGTTTACTAATGTATGTGATTTACTTTGAAATACATAAACGAGATGGACTGACGGATGGAGGGATAATGGGAGGACTAGATGGAGAGGTGTGTCGATGTGGATGATAGCATCTAGGCAGTGGATATACAGCCGTGCAATTTCAAATTCTCAACTTTGTCATATGCTAAAAAAAAATTTTTTATTTTTATTTCTTTTTTTGGCTGTGTTGGGTCTTCTTTGCTGCGCGTGGGCTTTCTCTAGTTGCGGCGAGCGGGGGCTACTCTTCGTTGCAGTGCACAGGCTTCTCACTGCAGTGGCTTCTCTTGTTGAGGAGCACGGGCTCTAGGTGCACGGGCTTCAGTAGTTGTGGCACACAGGCTCAGCAGTTGTGGCTCACAG
>NC_041222.1:61154851-61157877 GCF_002837175.3 Physeter macrocephalus
AGTTGCTTGGCGGCATGTGGGATCTTCCCGGACCAGGGCTTGAACCCGTGTCCCCTGCATTGGCAGGCAGATTCTTAACCACTGCACCACCAGGGAAGTCTGCTCAAAATTTTTCATAAGAAAATGTTGGAGAGGAAAAAGAGCAAGAACAAGTTTCTAAAAATCCTCTGTAGATGTGATCATGGCATTGTGGTTACGTAATATAGTGTCCACACGTTTAGAGAAGCACGGTGAAGTACGTAGGGGTGAAATGACATGACGCCTGGAATTGATGGATGAACCAAATGTGACAAAATCTTGATAATTATCGATGCTGGAAGATAATTATTGACGGGGGTTCATCACTATTCTCATTTCTGCAGATTTAAATTTTTTTAATTAAAGAAATATTAAAACAAATCCCTAAGAGGCAGGGCCTACCTGAAACAAGCATGTATCTGCTTCAGCAAGAGTTTCCCCAAGGCCAACACGGCTTTAATCCAACCACCTGGGACAAAACAGGATCTTGATTTAAGCTGATGATAAGTGCAGAGCCAGCAACCAAAGGAAGCTTTCCTTCTCACACTCTGAAGTCTGTGTCAGCTGCACCGGGCTTGTTCCCATTGGGCCTTTTAGGGTCCTCCAGCCAAAAAGCAGCAAGCTCACATACTTAACCGGAGTTTCACTCTCTTCTCAAGAAATCGAGTGAGTACCCCGCACATTTCAGATGAAACCCAACAGCTGCGCTCAGCAAATCTTCCCAAGGCTCTCTTCCAGGCATTGCCAAAAAAAGAAGGAAAAAAAAAAACCAAAGCCTCTGTAATCCCTATTTTTAAATAATAACTGTCTTTGACCCGCCACCTCACCCCTAACCTAAGATTGCATTGTTGCCGAGCACACTGTAATTATTCTTATCACAGCATTTATCCCACAATATTACAAAATGCTTGTCTGTTGCCCAGACTGGGCTCCTTGGTATGGGGAGTGGAGGGGGTATCTTGTTCACTATTATATAACCAGCTAAGCACAATGCCTGGAACACCTACAAGCTTCCTAAAACAGTTTTGGGTGGCTGGGTGAACAATTTGTAAAACGCGCACAGTTTACAGAGCTTTTCCATATGGTCTCCTTCTTCCTGCCACCCTAAGAGCTAAGCAGGGCAGAAATTATTCGCCTCCCCGCAATACCCAAATAAGGAAACAAGGCCAAGGGGGCATTCAAGATGCGCTCAATCTCACAGAACAATCAGTGGTAAAACCTGGGCCAGGGCCAGTTTTGCTAACTCCTTGAGATGTTCTTTTCATCATATCAAATTCCTTTCTGAGGAAAATTCAAGTTGATCACTCAGAAGACGAGACACTTCTCTAACCACGATCAAAATGCTTTGAGTTAGGGATCCTGTGGCCTCTGAACTGACTAAATTTAAGAGTGAACAGGACCCAATGAGCATGGATCTTCCTCGGAAAGCAGGGAGAGTAAACAGCTGGATAAATGCCACTACCCATAAAACCCCAGATGTTCGGCTTGATGTTTCAACATATTAAATGTCTCATCTAATTAATTAAGGTAAAAAGACAACAGGGATGCTGTACACCATGTTAATCTCCACCAGCCAGTTGACATCAGCTGCTCGACATGCATTAATCTGTTGCAAAATTTCTCCCTCCATACACGCCCCTTCCCTCATTTTGCATAAACAACCACCAAGTGCTGTTTTCATAGCCCCTTTGGAAGGATCAGGGGCTGCCTAGGATTACCCTGAGCTGTCATCTTTGAGGTCAAATTACCCCCAAGCAGTAGTTCACACAAAACTCGTCCTCTTCTCTTAGCTTCAAGTTGGGGGAAAGAACTGGAAGTTCTGGTGAATCTGTAAATAAAACACTGGCCACCACCTGAAGTGCATGCCCTCCCTGAACCCATCCAGGCACACATGAAATGCAGCCCAGGATTCCTGCTTTGAGTTTCAGCAGGTGAACTGGCAACAACTTGCACGGGGCCAAGGGTCCAAAGAGCAGGTCTCCAGGCACAGCTGCACTCCATCTCCTTCAGAAAAGCAGCCCAGCATCCCATCTCTAGGGTACAAGCATGCTTTTGATGTCCTATACGGAGT
The DNA here is from genome assembly GCF_002837175.3 of Physeter macrocephalus. Classification (NCBI taxonomy): domain Eukaryota; kingdom Metazoa; phylum Chordata; class Mammalia; order Artiodactyla; family Physeteridae; genus Physeter; species Physeter macrocephalus. Next base: position 61,156,941 of record NC_041222.1, read on the forward strand.
TAACCAACAGGCCTGGGAGCTGTCAAGGGCCTTGTGAATTACTGTGGAATTACCAGGCACTTCACTGTATTTATTGATATTCCATTGCCTTGGGCTCCAAAACTTGGTGCTGAGGTATCTTAGACTCCATGCTAGGTTTTCAATGCCAAGGTCTTGCTGTGTCAAGATTTCTGGGAACCTTTCCTTCTCTAAATGTGGACCTGTCTCATGCTGTGGGTAATGAGGAGGAAATGGTTCCCATCACCTCTCCCCAGCCCCAGCCCTCCTACCCAATAGCATTTCCCACCTAAGCAGCCACAGAAAGGAGTACTTTTGTCCTTCAGAGCAGCAAGTGGCCAAGCAAGACATGCAGACAGAACAGATCTGAATCTAGTGGCCAATGCCTAATTTCAACTGTGAGGATTTTCTCCATTGCTTGCTCATAAGCTACTGACTTTAGCATCATAAACTGAGTATTCTCCATGCCCCACTGTTGCTTGCTTCAATTCTAGAAACCTTTGGAATTTCAACTGATACCAAAATTTCAACTACTGTTATATCCTCCATCAAAAAAGATTTACCAATGCTAATCTACATTTTTTTTCCTCTGCCTCTAAGGAGCTTTTCAAAATTTGAGCCAAATCTTCTATAATGTCATTAAAGTGAAAGAAAAATAATTTAAACAATGAGTGGAATGATTTTAGAAAAATAGCCTTATTGAGCTAAATTTATTCCTTTGAGTACCAGAAAAGTTTTAAACAAGCATTTGATTCTTAGGGACTGAAGTCACTGTTACGAGATCACCCCCCCCCAAAAGAAAAGCAGGAGGCTGGGGTTTCCCTGGTGGCGCAGTGGTTGAGAGTCCGCCTGCCAATGCAGGGGACCCAGGTTCGTGCCCCGGTCCGGGAGGATCCCACATGCCGCGGAGCGGCTGGGCCCGTGGGCCATGGCCGCTGAG
>NC_041222.1:61157888-61224729 GCF_002837175.3 Physeter macrocephalus
GCCACAACAGTGAGAGGCCCGCGTACCGCAAAAAAAAAAAAAAAAAAAAAAAAAGCAGGAGGCTGAATTTCCAGTTTAATTATGACCACAGATGAGCAGCTGGAATGAAATGACTTCACTGTGCTGTGTGTTCATAATTCATCATATCCAAGTGATCTTTGATTTCATTCATGATTTTTCTCTACTTCTCCTCAGATGTTTAGCTTAAAGGGAAATTTTTTAAATTACCTCTTTCCAACTGTACTTTTTCAATATAGTCTTCGCTCTGGCAATTCAAATGTACTGATATTAACTTTATACTGATAGTGTAAAACTCACTCCTTCGATAAAACATGACCTTATAAAATGTTAAAGGCAGCCCGCTCTTATCTCTGAACAAACATCCTGCTTTATATCAACTGCCCAATAACCAATAACAAAAGATTCAAGTTCTACTTTGTTACCTGACAAACACACAAAGATTTCTGGCATAAAAAACCAAGCTACAGAAGTTGTACTTTTTTCTTTTTAGGTTTATATGTTTTAGCTAAAATCAGAACTTGTTAAACCCCTTGGGCTTCTGGAAGAATGCAGAGGATTTAAAGAGCATTTCTTACTAGACCTCCCAGATGCTGGCAAAGTCCTAGGGAAGGAGGAGGTGTTAGGAGAGAACAGGCAGATATACACACACGATGGGTATTAATTCCATCCTTGATTTCTGGTAGAAGACAGCCCTTTACCAAAAAAAAAATGAGATTCACAAAAATAAAATTCTTGGCTCACTATCATCTTTGCAAAGTGACCTCCTCTTTCTCTTCTCAAACCACTGAAGAAATAAACACCATATATTTCCATTAACCTGGATGAAAACTGTTCTCCATGGGGCCTTCGGCTTTTCATAAAAGTAGAAAATCCGTACACTGGTAGATCTGTAGATATGAATACTCAACATTTATTGAGCACTGACTATGTACAAGGCACAGCTCTTAACTCTTTATCTGTATTATCTCGGTCTTTACAACAACCTGCTCTTAGACCAAAAGGCTTACAAAAGACCCAAATCCTCCGGTTGTGAGTCACGCTGCACAGAGCCCACGGCTGCAAAGGGCAGTTAGAGGACCAGCTCAATGCAAAAGGCACACAAGGGCATGAACGAGGGAGTGGACCTGGGTGTCCATCTGTGAACCTCTAAGAAGCCTGAGATGCCAAGGGTGGGCCTCCCTCAAGCTTCCGTCAGACTCCATCCCTTTCCTCATCCTCTCCCCTTGGCTCTTCCCCCAGCTCTTTTTCTCCTCTTGGTGCCCACACTACTCTAAACCTTGAGTCCTTCAGAATTGAAGGCAGAGACCATCCCCAACCTAGACAACACTCAGGGAGAGAAAGCCCATTGAGAGAACACAGTGTCAGCGGCCTCAGGTGCTCGGGAACCTTCTGCAACCAGACAAAGGAAAAGTGAAAGCTACTTCCCATAAACCTTTTCACTAACTGGAATCAGGTCATAAGCCACACCCAGCAGCAAGGGGAGCGGCGAAGTCAAGGATCAGGTTTCTTTGGTCACCACAGTGGGCAACAGGCAAGACAGATGGGGATACTTTGAGTGGTCACCCAACAGAATCTGTTGTCAAAGTGATTCTAACAAAATAAGGCAATTTTATGTATTGTCATGTAGTACATGCAGGTACCATGTAAGCATTGGTGAAAACTCTAATGGAATGGTAATGGGTTTTAAGTATTCACAATACTAATACGCACATTTATTTCCAGTTGCACACTACTAGAGAGGATTCTAAAGCACTAGCACCTTTACACTAGCAACTGTCTAGCAACTGTCAACATAGTTGCCGTAAAGTTGCACATCCCAATGGAGTCGGACAAAAATGTCATGAAATACTGCAAGCCAAATAGAATTTCAGAAATCACATAGGGGGACAAGAACTATTTACTCTGGAGTGTTGCCTTGTATTAGCTCTAACACACACACACACACACACACACACACACACACTCACACACACACACGAATCTCAAACAAAATGAAGCAGCCAAAGCTCAGACTGTGTCTTGCACTTGTTCCCATCATTATATCATTACCTCCTGGTTAAAGGGTCCCCTGGAGCTGTGCTGGATACAAAGACAAGCTGGTGGCCTCATCTGTCAACTGACTCCAGAGTTTCATTTAGCTTCTCTGGCTGCTCGAGCAGGTATTCCCATATCTGCCCCTTTCCCCTGTAGCCTTCCAAAGCTGCTTACAAGGGTGAAAAGAGACAAAAGCCTTCCTGGATAGAGAAGATGCTTTGGTCTTACCTATTCTATTCTCATCCTCTGATAATCCCAACATAACATTCACAAGAGAAACAATGCCCAATAGTAGTACAAGTTTGTTTACTCTTGCATTTGTTCATTGATCCATTTATTCATTCATTCATACAGCATTCATAAAGTTCCTATTATATCATGTACCATGGTGGGTGGGGAAAAGAGAAAGCACATATTCCCTGCCTAAAAGTACATATCCATTACTTCTTATCTCCACTTCTTAACACTGGTACTCAGCCTTCAGAAATGTGGGGAGGCAAAAGAAGAAGCCCTTATGCCTTATGAAGACATTGGCGGCAGCACCCCCAAGGGCCAAGAAAGCAGGCAGTAAGAGGTTGTAGATACGGAGGTGGCAGACAGAAGAGGCAGCCAGATAGTCAGGAAGATTAGTTACACTGAACAAATAAGTAAATATAGTGAGAATAAAAGGAGTCAGGTTTCTCACTCTGAGAAGGGATTTCTGAACATGGAAAGAAGGCTGGAAAGACCTCTGAGGTGTTGGATTGGAATTAGAAGTATTGGTGTAAAGTGACGGGTTTTTAAATAAAAAATAGATAAAATATTTATTTTTTCTGTATTTGTGTGTGTGTGTATATACATACTTATATGCACGACTGTGTGTGCGCATACAGAAGCAATGAGCACGGAGAGCAATAAATTTTGGTTTCTAAATATCACCCTCCACTAAAATGAATCAGAACAATTTGAAGAAAAGTTGATTTCAGAGTTGGAGCAAATACAAGATGATCCTGGGACACCTGTGTCAGAATATAAGGAAATGCTTAATAAATGATGGGCATCTGTCAGGAGGACAGAGCCAGCTTGAAGAAACAAATCAGGAGCAATTTGAGGATTAAAATGATAGTTAACAGGTTATAACCCATGGGTTAAAATAGAACCATGAGTCCATACTGAACATACATATATAAATGGAGGAGAAGGGAACCCTCTTTCATACAGTAGAGAGCCAAGTAATAAATGCAGAAATGGTGGAAATAGATTATTTCTATTCAGCAACCATGGTGGTGGTGCATGCAGGTGGGAGTCGACCATGGATGGGTGATATTTTGATGAGGAACAGGATATCAGTATAGTACTGTATACCATAGTAATTAAATACAAAGGGAAAATGGCAGCTGTACAGTGGAGACCCCTGGCAGACCCCATCATGACCAGATGATCAAGGTTAACATCACCAGTGATAAGACAGGTCATCATCATGTGTCTCTTGACGTGATACACCAGGAATATCTCAGTGCATGGCCTGAGTCTAATTATGAGGAAACAATGGACAGACCAAAGTGAAAGGTTGTCCTACAGAATGAAAGATCTTTCAAGGGCATGAGACACAGGGAAAACATGGAGGAATGTTTCCAGGTTAAAGGATACTGATGTGGTAAGATAACTAAATAGAATGCATGTTCCTAGATAGGATCCTGGACCAGAAAGGAAAAGGGGACATGGCTGGAATGCCCGGATAAGTCTAAATGGGGTCTACAGACTGTACAGTGAGTATTGTTGTATCGATGCTGATCTCCTGATTGGGATGCTTATACAATGATAATGCAGGAGGAGAGGTCCTTGTTTGGGGCAACATTAGTGGTGATGAGCATGTCAGAAAAAAGATGTGTGTCATGTGTGGCCACGTGCATGTGTAGAGAGAAAGAGAGGGTGACTGGAAATGAAGGTGAAATATTAACAACTGGAAAATCTGAGGTGGAGGAGATACAGAATTCTTTATACTGTTTTTACATTTTTTTGTATGTTTGAGACCATTGCCATTTTTTATAAAAACGCATGATATAAGAAGGAGGCCCTGACGCCACTAGGACCTGAGTTTAAATTCTAACTCAGTAATTTATTTGATCTATGACCCCAAGGAAATAATTTGAGGTTCAGTTACAGCATTTAAAATTAATTCCTACTGTGCCTCACAAAATTGAGATTAAAGTAGATAACCAATAATAGTCACCATTTATTGAGGACTTACTATGGTAGGCTCACATTTTAGAAATCCTATTTCTAAACCACTCAACAACCTGGCATAGTATTATGATTCCCAATTTACAACATGAATAGCCTAAGACTCAGAGAAATGACGTGTCCTCTCCTTAGTAAAAAAGCAAGGCTCAAGGCAGGAAGTCAGCTTCAAAACCCTACCTTCATTCTACTGCACTGGGCTTTTCGGATGGGCAGCTCTTCCCAGTGTATTTAGGACGCTGAAGGAACTCGATCAACATTGATTTTCCTACCAACCACCTAGTAGAAGAGCAGATATATGATTAAATGATTATACTATAATGTGTTAACAATATTATGTATATGCAAAATGCAATGAGTAACTAAAAAAAGAACAAAGTGATTTTGTGGGGTCTGGCTCTGTGGCAAAAGGGTGAGGAGGGTTCAAAGGCAGTTCTACTTAATTGATGTTGAAGGGTGAGAAGGCAATGGAGAAGCAAGAGAAGGCAAGAGGCAAGGGATTTCAGGCAGAAGTTCGGCAGATACAAAGCCATGTCGGCGTGGCAGCAGGGGTGTTGGGGAAGCAGTGCACAGAGGGAGGAAGCCAGCTAGGGAGGGGTAAGTGATAGGTGGGCAGAAACCAGATCAGGAAGAGTCTGACATGCCATGTTTAGAAGGTGACACTTTGGGGCTTGCCTGATGGCGCCGTGGTTAAGAATCCGCCTGCCAATGCAGTGGACGTGGGTTCAAGCCCTGGTCCAGGAAGATCCCACATGCCGCGGAGCAACTAAGCCCATGTACCACAACTACTGAGCCTGAGCTCTAGAGCCCAAACGCCACAACTACTGAAGCCCGTGCGCCTAGAGCCCATGCTCCGCAACAAGAGAAGCCACGGCAATGAGAAGCCCGCGCGCCGCAACGAAGAGTAGTCCCCTTTCCCTGTAACTAGAGAAAGTCCGCATGCAGCAACGAAGACCCAATGCAGCCAAAAATAAATAAATAAATTTTTTTTTAAAGTTGACACTTTGCCCTCTTGGCTAGGGAGGACACGGCATATCTGCTATCAGCGCCTCTCTCTACACATCAGACATTACAAATCATGGCACTTTATGACACTTCAGGCAGCCCACACTTCAGACAGCCACTACCAAGTAACTGGAATTGACATCTGAAATAAAATCATTTGCCGCCCCTGCTCTAGGCAACGGGGAAACTTACAGGGTTTTTAACAGGTGGCTGGTAACATTGTCTCTGTTCTTAATAGAGCACAACCAGCACAGCAGCAAAGACCGGTCAAGAAACAGACTGCAGGGAACTTCCCTGGGGGTCCAGTGGTAAAGAATCCGCCTTCCAACGCAGGGGGCGCAGGTTCGATCCCTGGTCGGGGAACTAAGATCCTACATGCTGCATGGCACAGCCTAAATAAATAAATAAATAAAAAAGAAACAGACTGCAGGCACTGCGACAGGTGAGAAGGTCACTACAATAGTCCTGTGCGATGTATTGGTCAAACTCCAAGCTTTCATCTAGTCATTGTCAGAAGGCATATTATGGTGGAGAAAGCACATAAAGTGATCTTTAAACAGCAAAATCCAAGTCAAGCTGAAGCTTGTGCTCAGGGGACAGTGAGACCCAGGAAAACAGACTATTCTGGGAGTGAAGCAGGCAGACCAAGAGAGATGTAAGTTTCACTAACCTTGAAATTCCAGGCAAACATAGTTGCAAACTGACCACAGCAGTACTGTAACACCTATCAGGTATCAGGTGCTATCAGACTATTAGTCATTCCCTGCAACACTGAGGTGCTCAATTAAAGGATATTATTGAAAGGCAACTAGTCGCAGTTTCTACATCTTGGGAAAAGACATGATATTTAAGCACTTATATTTTTTTGTTTCTTTTCAAATTAATTTTTATTGGACTGTGGTTGATTTACAAGGTTGTGTTAGTTTCTGCTGTACAGCAAAGTGAATCCGTTATACATATACATATATCCACTTTTTTAGATTCTTTTCCCATATAGGTCATTACAGAGTACTGAGTTCCCTGTGCTATACAGTAGGTCCTTACTAGTTATCTATTTTATACATAGTAGTGTGTATATGTCAATCCCAATCTCCCAATTTATCCCTCCCCCCCTTTTTCCCCCTTGGTAACCATAAGTTTGTTTTCTACATCTGTGACTCTTTATCTGTTTTGTAAATAAGTTTAAGCGCTTAAATTAAAATGCACACACATAGATAAACCCCTGTGTGCGCAGAGACCTAGGACACAATGAGGAAGCATTCCAACCCAAGATGTGGGTGAGAAACTGGTTTCTTGAGTTTTAGGAGCAGTGGAGTGCTGGGTGTAGTCAAGAGTACTGGGTAGAACTGGGTTTCATCTCTTCTCTGGGCCTCGGTTTCCTTGACTGAAAAGTGAGAGAACGATTAAGATAATCTCTTCACACATAATAATGCTGTCTCTGAACTCTCCTCTCAGAATGAAAAGAGCAAGGAGGTTTGGGAGAGCGTTCCTGCTACGAGCACAAGAACGTCAGGCTAAATCCTCCTGAGTGCGAATCTGGTGAGGGTAGCAACTCATGGCACATCCAGAAACGTGGTAATACGCTTGAGAAAACTGGAAACACATTGCAAGGGAAAGCCTGGGGAGCATACTACATTCTGCTTAAAGATGCGGACTGTTTTGAAATAAAACTTTAAAACATGCCGTAAAAAGCAACTTTTCCTCTGGGGAAAGAGTGGCCTAAAGTGTCTTTGATTGTAACTATGGGAACGGCTTTCATCTGCGCTCTTTAGGAGGTTAATTGTAACTCTCCCCCAAGCTCAGAATCTTTCTGAATCTTGTGGTTGTAATCTTACACTCTGCGTGATAAACCTTCCTGTTCAACAGGCACATTCCAAAATGTTTGAACTAGTGGCTCAGAAAGCAGTCAAATGAGCGAAGGCTGATAAAAAGAAGCTCTGTTTTTGCTAGCCTGCATGCGTGTGTGCACGTGCACACACACACACTCACACACACACACACACAGCCTGCTGACTTTCAGCTACACCCAGTGAACGTGCTTTATGTTTGACTTCGGCTCTTCTAAGTGATCAAGCTTCATCAGAAAGGACACTGCAACCCACACAAATGTGAGGCACTTAGCACAATGCCTGGCTCATGGTAACCCCTCAGAAGCTCATAACCGTTATCATTTATCCTTCTTTTTCTTCATTATTGCTGATGGACTATAACACTGTTAGTATTTAGCAGTCATTGAGAGATTTATTCCCTCCAATGAGGTCATCTTCATGGAGCACATAACCACAGAAACACCCCTATGGAATGACGTTGTGGTAGCCCTTTTTTACCAATGGGCAGAAGACAGTTACCATAAATGTGTTGTTTATACAGAAAAAAAAAAAAAAACCACCATGTTGTTCTTCACATTCTTTCATATAACAAGGACCTCCACTGAAAACTGTGGTTCATATTCTCCTCCCAGATGCTAATAGGAATTAATCTCCTGCTGTACTTTCATGGCTCCCTTGTAACAGGCTCACGAGCAACAACTACGTGTTAACATTTATTGAGCATTTGCCACATGCCAGGCACTGTGCTAATCGTTTTGTTTATTATTTCATCTTCACTACAACCCCATGAGATGCTGCTGTTATTCTCATCTACATGAGATGTCTGAGGCTTAGAAAGGTTAAGTTATTCAAGATCATTCATTCAGCGAGACACATAGCTGGCAAAGGGGTGGAACCAAACTCGAACCAGGTGTTTCTGAATCCAATGTCCGTGTTCATGTTTTTCACTAGATTGTAATTACTAAATAAAGGGTTCTTAACTTAGAATCCTTAAATGAACTTCAGGGGGTCCATGAGCACCCTGGAATTGTATGTTAAATGGTATGTGTATGTACACATTTTCCTTGGAGAAAGTCCAAAACTTTTACCATATTTTTAAGAGTCCAGGACTCAAACATATATATATATATTTTTTTAAGCCCAGACTAGGAGCTTCCCTGGTGGCGCAGTGGTTGAGAGTCCGCCTGCCGATGCAGGGGACACGGGTTCGTGCCCAGGTCCAGGAGGATCCCACATGCCGCGGAGCAGCTGGGTCCATGAGCCATGGCCGCTGAGCCTGCGCGTCCGGAGCCTGTGCTCCACAACGGGAAGCCCAGACTCAGGTGGGACTATATATCTTATCATCTTTATATTCTGCACCACCACTCCCCTCACTGCCCCCAGCACCCAAAAGCAGCGCCTAGTACATGATAAGTACTCAACTACCAGTTATCTAATTGATCCCATTCTCTTCTCTGGTCCTTTCTTAGTCTTTTCCCCCATGGAGACACAACCAGAGTGATGAATTTTTTACAGTTCTGTTTTTAAGCCACGCACATGTGAGAGCTCCATTAGCACAGTTCCAGGGCCCAGCCACACACTACAAAAGAGCAAACAGGACCCCATCCTGCCTTCTCATCCCAGAAAACCACACATCTGCTTGTTCTGGCCTGAAAAGCTCACCTGCTGAGGAAGAAATGCCCAGCACGGCACAGCAGCACACCTGGCCCTTCTGCGTGAGCTCAAGCCCCATTTTCAGAGTCAGCTGTCAAGTAATCCTCTGCTTTATGAACAATCTCACATTTTAATAAAAGCCATTGTGCAAGGTGAGCTTTTGAAATATGTAAAGTTGGTTTGCAGTCTGCAGCTGCACTTAACAGATGCCCCAATTTCCAACTGAACCGTGTGTAATGGCTAGGAAAATAATAACCCATTATTGCACTTTGGGCATGCCTGTGTGCCTGGCACTGTCCTAGATGCTTCCATCCATCATCCTGCAATCCTCACCACAGCTTAGGCAGATATTATCAACATTTTGCCAATGGAGAACCTGAAGTCCTATCAGAAAGATTCAATAACTTCTCAAGAGCCAAGATCTGACCCCGTGTTGGGCCAACACCAAAACCCTTACACATCTCTATCCCTCCATGCCCCCATTTTCTCATGGAACCAAAATTATTCTGCTTTTTAGAGAAAGTTTACTCAAGTTGGTAAGTAGCAAAGATGTCCAGGCCTCAACATCTTAAGTAGCTGCAAAACTATCATTTCACAGCACTCTATCGATACTAAAATGGGATAGCATAGAATGTTTTCCACTCTTCACGAGTGACGGTAAGAAACAATTAGTATATTTCTTAAATCTATTCTAGATGCCTCATTAAAAGTCATTTTTGAATCCCATTATTCAGTTACATTCAGCAAACAGAGGAGGCTCAAGGCACTCAGCTAGAGAGTATGGAGAAACCCAAAAGAGTGAGGTAGCCTTGGCCCCTCCGTGGATCTTCCAATCAGCCGAGCAGACGAATCCCCACATTGTTTCATACATTGCTAAAGCAAGAGAAGAACAATTTCCTAGCATGCTAATGGACCTCAGAGGAAGGAAATAAAGACAAATTGATTTTCATGGGGGCGGGGGTGGGGATGGGGTTAGGGAGGAAGGTATGTAATAAATACAGAATTCATGAGGAGACAGCACCCAAGCTGAGAACGAGCAGGCTGTGGCCTGTGAGGGGCGAGTGGACAAAGGTGAGGGGCGGTGTCTGAGCAAAGGCTCAGGGAGAAGGCACAAGGCCCTTGGCATGATGGTCCACAGCCACTCTCTGCCGGGAGTGCGTGGCCTGGAGGTGGCCGTGAGGCTGGGAATTGCACTGGGAAGGGCTCAACGACCTGCTCCATTCAGCGAGGGCCATGGGAGATCAATGAAGGTTGTGGCTTGGGAGTGACCCCATCAACTCTATTTTCCAGCAGGATTGATCTGGTGGAAGTGTACAGAGGGAGAAGAGCTCAGAAGCAGGGAGACCAATTACAGTCATCTGGTGGTGAGATGATGAGGCCTAAACTAGAACGTGGAGGCGAGAAGGTAAGGAGTTAAGAAACGGCTGTATTTGGGGAATGCAAGGAAATTCTCCACCACAGAAACAGTCTGAAATGGGGTGGTTAGAAAGGGAGATTTGCTTGAGAAAGGGAAGGATTTCAGGGGTTTTTTTGTTTTGTTTTTTTTGTGGTATGCGGGCCTCCCTCTGTTGTGGCCTCTCCCGTTGCGGAGCACAGGCTCCGGACGCGCAACCACTGCGCCACCAGGGAAGCCCCAGGTTTTTTAACTGATTGATTCTGATTGATTCAAGTATTTACACGTTAGGATTAACAATTTAGAGTAATTTCAAAGTTTAATTGACAGAGAGACCTGGAAACAGGGTCATTCTGGAGTCATTTTCATGCTCTGAGGTTGCCGAGCTCTTTCATAAAGCTGTTCTCTGGCACCTTTTGGCTTAAACTCTGAGAAGCAATACTAGGAACAGAGGTGCTGCCTGGGAGCGTGTGTTTAAGCAAACAAATCAGAAGTACAGCGGGAGGTGGGACATGGCTGTGGTAGGTTGTATTTGGACTCTGTCGTTCAAAAGGAAGCGTCAGGAGATGAAGAAGGCGAGTTTTAGCAGCTCATTAATCCTCCAGACCCACCGAAACTGGTATGTGATGTTCACCAAACTCCCTGCTCCGTAAGTAAGGCCTGGCCTGCAGGGGAGCCTTGTGACCACTGGCCGGGCTCCGAGCAGCTGGGAGAGAATGGAGGGGGGGCCCTGTGCTGAGCTCAAGGGAAGTCTCCACCTGGGTGGGCCCAGCTTGCCTTTGGGAATTTTCTAGATACACTAGGCCTCTTCAGTATACTGGTAGATCACAAACTTTCAAAATCCCTATTTTTCCAATCTGAAATAGCCTTACATTCAATTTGCGTGAGGAGGTGCATATATTTATTGGATTCCAAACAACGAAACTCGTTCTTGAAAGGTTGCCAGGTACAGAAGAAGGGTAGAAAGAAAAAAAGAAAAACTCATTGAGAACTTAAATATGAACCATCAGTCAACGTTTTGGTACATTACCTTCCAGTCTTTTCCACCTGCATTTTTAACAGAGTCAAGAGATTTTCACCTGTAAAATGTGGTTATCCTGTAGAGCGTTATCTAAGAGCTGAGGAATAAATTGACTTATGGACTTGTGAAACTCAGATCTGACCAGCCCCTAGTCCAGCACCTGACAGCAGAACAGGTGTCAAGTGGTAAACCAACTTCAAAGTCTCTCCTCAGAACCTCTGGAAACGGATATGACCACATCAACGAGCAATCACTTTAACAGAAATGCTTCTCCCCCGTGCTCCTAGTTTATTTCTTTGTGGCTATGATGATTAAATAGCTTGCTCATGGAAGGAAGGGAGAGAGAGAGGACAAGGCCGCCCCCCACTCACCCCTACTCTCAGTCATAAGATACCCCGTGGTGCTCTCATAACAACACTTGCACGTCTACATTATTTGCTTTTATGTCAACAAACACCTTGGGAGGTGAGTGAGGCTGGTCCTCACTGATTTCCAAAGGAGTCTGGAAACTGAGGCAAAGGGAGGGCAAGTGACTCACCAGAAGTCATACAGGTGGTTGGGGGGCAAAGCCAGAACTAGAACTCAGGCAGTGTGCCCCCTCCACCCTTTCCAGAGGGGCCCCCGAGCAGATCCCCTGGAGAAGGGAGTAGATGGAAGCTCCTCACACAGCGGGGGTCCCTCCCTGCGCCGGTGTGATACTAGTCATCACAGCCATCTCACTGGTCCAGCGTGCAAAACCAAGTCACTCTCCCTTTCTGCGCCTTCGCAGACTTCTCAAATGTACTGAAAGAACAGATATGCACAATTGGGAGTAATAACTTTTGCGCTTCTGATATGCATCACATTTCATCTCACAGCAACCCACAAGGAGCCTGGGCCCTATTTTATAAGTACAAAAAACCAAACAGAAGGGCTCCACAACTTCTCCAAAGTCCTGCAGTAAGTTCCAGAAACAGGATTCTAAATGCAGCTCTGCACAGCTCCGCATTTGGCCACACTCTTGAAGTCCCGAGGCATTCAGCTCCCGGAAGCTGGGGGAGCTGGACCTTGTCACCCGGGAGGAGGAAAACCCTATCCCAGCAGAGGCTCTCAGACCTCTCACAGGTTACCCCGTGTCCCCACCGTGGCCGGGCAGGGCTGCGTTCCCGAGGACGGCCTGCAGGATGGGGCGACAGAGCCCTCACCAACCCACTCAGCCAACCCACAGGCCACAATACTAAGATGCCCAAGCAGTGAAGATACAGTTGTCCCCAAATCTGGAGAAAATATAGGCCCTGTAGTGTGAAACCGAGAAAACATTTCACTACAAAACGCAGCGTGATGAACTGACATGTCCTGCACCACCCCGAGTCATCAGCAGACTTCAGAAGCGTCACCATCGCAGTGGGGGGTGACCCTGAGCAGTGCCTTCCTTCAGGTGACTTTGTATGTAACATAACATAGGAGAGAAAGCAACAAGCACAGACATGAAAAGGCAGTTCAGCTGATTTTTCACCAAGATACCTGAGCTTTTTCACCAAAGCCATTCCATTCTAGGTTAACTTGCCGGATTTAGAGATACCCGCCTTCGAAAAGAACGGCGTTTGAAGACTGACCTTGGTAATCTCTCCTTAAATTCATGGAACTTCTATATACCCAGTTTGTGATAGTTTATGGAGATGTGAATTAAAAGCTATGCTCCTTGACCTCAAGGAGCTCCAAGTCCAACAAGTATTTACGCTCCTAGGCAATTGCTTTGATGGCTGTGTTTACATAAAGCTCAAAGGGAGGGCAGAATGCTGAGTGCCTGAATCAGGAGAGGAAATCAGGGAGGGCTTCCAAAATGAGGTGGCATGGGGCTAAGGAGAGTTAGCTAGATCGACCATTCGCAGGGAGGACATCCAAGGAAGAAAGAGCAAAGGCACGAAGTGAGAGAGAGCAAGGTAAATTTCCAAAATCACCATCAGTCTCATATTCCTGCAGCATAGAATGACAGGTGAGAAAGGTCAGACTAGGCTGGACAAGGCGGCAGAGGTCACACCTTGAAGGGTATGCAGAGAAGTTGAACAACATTCCGAGAAGTTTTCATTATACGCTGGAGGTGACAGGGACCCCAGATGAGTCCCGAGCAGGGAAGAGAAGGTCACGTGTCTTTCAAAGATCTCTCTGGTTACAACGTAAAGGGTGGATTGGAGAGCCCAGGGAGGCCTATGCGGAAGCTCCTGCACCAGTTCAAACACGATTCATGGGATCCTAAAGCAGGCATGGGTCTCAGCAGTGGAGAGCAGAAACGTTAGGAAGTAGAATCGTCAGGAACTTGGAACACTCTTCAGCGTTCTCTGCTGTTAAAGAACCAACACAGGCCTCGCTCTAGCGAGTATTTTCAGTGGAAACCCGAATGTTGGAAGTTTAATCACATACAGTGTTGTACATACAGTGGGACAAGGGGAGCTGGACTGCACGGAGAGGTGAGGTCCATTTTGTTATTTGGTTTGTTAGCTAAACAGAGCAGCCTTGGGCTTAGGTTATGGGGCTCCCCGACTGCACCTCCTGGCGTGGCTGCCCAAGGAAGAAGCGGGCTCCTGCAGCTCAGAATGGAGCCCAGAGGTCTCCTGCCAGAAGAGGTGAGAGCATGCGGGCCACCTCTCCGTCTCTGTCTCCCCTGCCCCTTCTGTTCCGGCAGCTGCATTCCAAAGACTAATGAGAACAAGGAGCAAATGGTTTAACAGTTTTGATACATTCCTTGGCAAAACATAATTTCTTTAAAAATACATGGACTGCCTTACAGTGACTCCATCAGGCAAGACACATGTCAGGGAAAAAGCATGAGAAAATTTGGCAGGTACATATAACGTGTCAATAAATTAAACGAAGTTTATTTTCACAAAACCAAATGGCCGGACTTGGGTGCAGTTTCCTACGAAGGACTAAGAATTACTCCCTAGAGAGAGTAATCAAAGTGCAATTAGAGCAGTCTTGGAATTTTTTTAAACATACTATCCTTTCTTCACACGACTGCTCCTGCAGTTTTAGCAAGGGTCCTTAACTCAGAGAAATAGTAATGGGCTTTTCTAGGTTTGGGTCCTTCTGTGATAACATACAGTCACAAAACAGGTTTTGTGGGGGTTTTTTGTTTTGTTTTGTTTTTTACAAAAGCAGTTGGTTTACAGTTAAGACTAAATGTCCTTCACAATGTATCCACTCATTTGTTCAATTAACAAATAATAGCATTGCCTGTTGGGTTGGTCTATTTCAAATGCGGCAACAAAAAATCTATTTTCCTAATGATGTCAATAATTTTAAGGCCCCGGGCAAGAATTTTATCACTCTTTGGATATTTCATTAAAATCCTACCGGGCAAGAATTTTATCACTCTTTGGATATTTCATTAAAATCCTAAGTTATTTGAGTAAAAGGTTTTTTTTAATAAAAAGAGACTATTGTACCAGGGTGACTCCATATTTTCAAAATGCAGCAAGTGGTCAAAGAACAGAGAAACCAACAATTGAGGAAGTTAAATAGTTTTCAAACAAATCAGACTAAAGATGGATGAGATATGTCTCAGAAGATGGCAAAGAGACTTCACCTTCCTGTGGCCTAACAGAACTGAAATCATCTTCTTCCAAAAAATAATATCCCACCAGGTTTACAAAGATTTTCAAGATTTTTATCTGGAAATATCTGTAGAGTTTCAAAAAGATTCCATAGTAGGAGGCAAGGGGAACAAAGGCTGTTATACACGGTTGTACAGGTTACGTACTGCACGAGGATGACAGGGTGACATCTAAGAGGACACCGTTCACTTTGGAGACACTGTCAATTTATAAATTTAGACAGTTTTTCAGGAGACACTAGTGAAAGGTATTGCTCTGAAACTCAGCATGACAATTTTCTGACAGGTGGAAGTAAAACACATTGAGGAAGGGGTGCCTGTTTCTAATTTGCACAAAGGCTTCATATGGGTAACAGTGGCTCTGGTGGAAAAGTTATGATTTCTGGATGACACAATTCAAGTGATTCTTTGGAATGAACTGCTGCTTTGAGTCAGCTTTCCAACCCAGTGGAAAGAGCGTTTGCACAGAGCACTCCTTAAATGTTTATTAAAACAAGCCACCAACACAAGTGTCAGGTACAATCAGCTCAGGTGATTGACCAGGATGTTACTGAAGACAGCATCATGATTCAATTGCTCTAGAAGCAATCGTCTCAGCACAGAGAAGAGCAGGTGAGCTTGAGACCACACACCACACCCCTTAAACCAGGGCCAGCCACGCGTTTCCTCTCCCTCTTCCTCAAACCTGGAAACAAGGAACTCCAAGATGGCTGAGCTGCAGGATGGCAGCAGTCCTGATCCTTTGGTCACTGCACAAAAAAGAGCCTCTGACTTTGATAAACCTTTGTCATAACTAATGAGATGACAGGGTTTGTTTCTGCAGCACTGACTAGTATTACTTGACTAATACACTCAGGTAAAGACATGGGGCCCTGCATCCCCTTGCCATGCACTTTCCTCAGGTTGTCCACCTGCCCAGTCTGCCGTGACCACCTGTATTCAGTAATGCTGAGAGGGAAGGGGGAGGGAGGAGGGAGAGCAAGGACTGACTCAAGAGTCTCTTACTCTATGAACCCTCACAGCTGAAGTCTTCCCTGAGGACTCCACGCTTTCAGACACTAACAGTTCCCTTTGAGAGTGACCCCAAGTTTGAACACTGCTCTAGGATGCCTGAAATAATCTTGATACCATCTGCTTATCCCAAGGAAAAATGTCAGGTCCTCATGGTGTATTTGAAAGGGCAGAGAAGGAGGAATCAGGAAGAACAGGTTTTAGTGTGGGATTTACAGCTTCCTAGTGACAGAGTGGCTCTGAAAGTGCCACTCATCTCTGATCATCACTGCCCTCTTCTTCAAAATCGGGCTGATGGTATCTTCTCTCAAAAGGTGATAATGAGGCTACAGAACACATGTAAAAAGAACATTTGAAACAAAGCATGTAAGCGTAAGAAATATTAACAAAAGAAGAAAAGCATCCGTTCAAACTTCCCTAAATAACCTAGTTCATGAGTCACCCAAACCCCCAAATGTCCTTCCAAATTCTAAGGAGAAGAAAAATATTCCTAACTAGACATTTAGGAATGTCTTATTGCACGTGTATTACGTTAGGCTATATGCACAACGCTAATAAAATTTCAGCTTACATCTGTATAGCACTCTATAGTTAAGTTCTTTCATATACATGAAATCACGGCAGAGCTGTGCATTTTATAGGCTGAATGTATGTTTTATAAAGCACTTGGGCCTTTGGATAATCTGTGTATATACTATATGCATGCCCATTGTATATAACTAGGAGTATCATATTATTTAAATTATTACACAATGTATTATCATTGTATCTTTATTTTTATAACATATTAGGGGCAATATATATGATTTATACCATGCTGAGCACTCTGTCAGGAATAAAACCCCTAATTCAAGCTAGATTCAGGGACTTCGCTGGTGGTGCAGTGGTTAAGAATCTGCCTGCCAATGCAGGGGACACAGGTTCGATACCTGGTCCAGGAAGATCCCACATGCCGCAGAGCTACTAAGCCCATGTGCCACTACTGAGCCTGCGCTCTAGAGCCACAACTACTGAAGCAGGTGCCAAAAATCAATCTATCAATCAATCAATCAATCTAGACTCCTGTGGGAAAATATGATTTGCTTTATGATGATTCATTTTATACTGGTTTCCAGATTATATAGCTACACAAATCAGGGTCCTACCTGAACATAGTTTGTGAAAATAATTAGAAAAAGAGGATATTAAAACCTTTGGAAATTTCCTCTGTTTTTAATTTTTCCCTATGGAATTTATAAGTTTTTTATTTTTAAAAGGAAGTAAGATCATTTGACTTTAAGTGCACAAAAAGCAGTTATAGAATGAAGTTATATTGATTATAATAAGACATGAATAATCTCTCTCTCCCATCATCTATCATTACTTTCCTGGAAAATGGCAAATACCCCACTTCCTTTTAACAGAATCATCTGAGAATGGCTTTGAGACTAGAAAATTAATAAAACAAAACGATGCCGAAACCTAACATTCTATGCCTCTTTCTTTCCCTACCCCATTGCTTTTTAAGTGAAACTAGAGAGTACACTCCTCATCCAATACCAAAGGACTAATTCAATTAAGCTTAAACAGAAGTCCTGTTTTATACGGATATTAGTACAGTCTGCACTGATGTTTATAAAGAGCTTAGAGATTTTTAGGTTATTGATGTTATCTGAACCCCAAGTGCTCAAATAGCCATAGTTATTAATGCAGATTTATCTTAGAGAACTTCAAAAATATACATTTAATTTCTAGAGATGACCAATTCATAATTAAAGAATACTAGCTATAGGAAAATTTACTTTTTTAGCCATCATGAACACACACACCCCTGTCTCATGATACCTCATTCTTCAAATGTTTAGTCCTTTCAGACTTTTTTTTTAAATAAACAACTCAAAAGTTATATCACCAAAAGAACCAAAAGAAGAATATCAAATTCACTTCGTACCATGCTGAAATAAAGTTTTGAATCTGAATTATGTCACTCAAAGGTTCTCAGCATGTAGGTGGTGGGTAGCTTTCTCCGGAGTATAATTTAAGGGGCACAATAAACTCTTAACCTATCCCAAAGCAACCTCCACATCAAGCCTGAAGCGACCAGCTCCTGAGCCACTGACAGTTGAGGAATGGGGAAGAGGGGAGGAGAGGAACTTTTTTGTTCGTGAGTAGGATGTACCACATAGAAGAGGTGTTTCTTTATCTATGTTATCTTCCTTAAACCTTAAAACAGCCACTTGGGCAGCATCACCTTTGTTTTATAGAGAAAGCATATGCTCAGAAAGTAACTGGCCCAAGGCCACACAGTACAAGTGTCAGACTGAAGCCCATGTCTGATTCCAGACGCCAACTGCCTCCCAAACACTGAGAAGGATTTAATTTCTTCTATCACCAAATAATCCAGGTCCTACTCCCTATAACCTACAATGACAGGCATTCAGAAGTAAAGAAATCAATAGGTACTTAAAGGTTACTGTATAACCTAACAAAGATTCCCTCTTAAAATGGTTACCAGAGAGGGTCCTCAGCCCATTAACACATACTAACCTATTAGGATGGGATGGTTTTGCAGATTATCTGTTTGTCACTGAGCACATTGTCTGGAAATAAAACCCCTAATTAAACTAGACTTCCATAGGAAAATATGATTTGCTTTACATTAAGGTTTCTAGATCTATGGCCACAGAAACTAGACCTGGCTCAACAGCTTCTGAAGAAATTCAAACAAGGGACTGAAAAATGCAAAAGCGGCCCAGGGCTGAGGAAGTCTGGGAATCTATGCAATAACAGCAAAGGGACACCATCAATAAAGGTCTTTTCAAAATGCCAGGCACTATTTAATCCTCAGAAGAACCCTATGAGATAGGTGTGATTTGTCACACCATCCCATTCTACAGATAAGGAAATAAGGCTGAAAATTTTAATAAATTTGACTGCTTCACATAATATATTCTTTTCCTCCATAACAAAGTACTACACACTGGGTGGCTTAAACAACTTCCCACAGTTCTAGAAGTTAGAAATCCAAACTCAAGGTGGTGGCAGGGTAGGTTCCTTCTGAGGGCTGCGAGGCAGAATCTGTTTGTTCCACACCTCACTACTAGTTTCAGGCAGCCTCAAGCATTCCTTGGCTTCTAGATGTTCTCTCTGTGCCTTCACATCGTCTTCCCTCTGTATGTGTCTGCCTCTGTCCAAATTTCCCCTTTTAATAAGGACGCCAGTCATACTGGATTAGAGCCCACCCTGATGACCTCACGTGACCTTGATTTACCTCCGCAAAGACCTGATTTCCAAAGAAGGTCACATTCTGAGGTACTGGGGGTTGGGACTCTGACATCTTTGGGGGGACACAATTCTACCAATAACACACAGCTATTAAGTAGTCAGGCTGGCTCTGATTAACCACTCATCTATAAGCCTGAGCTCCTTGAGGAGGCCAAGCCCACTCAGATGACAGAGTAGAGCCTTCCAAGTGAGAGGGCTGGAGAGAGATAAGGGGAGCAGGAGGCAGCAAGGATGAGGAAAACAGGGACCACCTCTTGAGCGTGTACTATTCTACTGATTTGTTTCAAAAACCACTCCACAAATCCACTGAGAGCTTATCTGAAATCACACCTGCTGAGTGGGCAGTATGCATTAATGTCCTGTAGGAAATGCAGGGCTTGGTCAGCCTCAGCCTCTGTCCTCACACAGCCTTCATTCAATGGCTCAGCTGGGGGGGAGGGGGGATACACAGAGAGCTCCTCCATAATCATCACAGTGAAAGACATCACGTCCAAGACCACATGGGAGGGGCGGAAGGTACAGCGCACTATGGAAATACAGAGCAGCACAACTTCATTCCAACTGGGACTGGCTTCAGGAGAGGGCAAGCTTTGCTATGGGCAGGTATCAACATGAGAAGGAGTAAGACACACATCTAGAAGGCGAAACAAGCCAATACCTATTGAGAGCTTTAGATGGAGGGCCTATGATGCGGGGCTCTCATGGAAGCTACCACCCTCAATCCTTACAATAACCCTAGGCAATGGGTATTCTGCGCAATTTACAGGTGAAGGAACTGAAGCCTGGAGATTTCAGGGAGGGGAATAAGGCGAGAATCCTAACCTCCAACTCATCTGGAAACCCAAAGGTCTTACACAGCACAGGACTCAGAGCTGGCTCTCAAGAGCTACAAAACTACAAAATGAGTAAAGCCAATTCATCTTCTTATCATTTCTGACACTAAAAACAAAAGCAAAAGTATGGTTCAGCATGCAAAATCAGAAGGATTTTATTTCAAAAATACCAAGTCTGCTCAAATCCACTGCAGTATGAAATAAAATCATTTCCTGTAGCCAAAGTAGAAAAAAATTCAGAAAGGTATAAAATTGGTGATTTCTAAAAACAGAAGTGATCATGTAGCAAGCCAGGGTAGCTATGCATATGTGGGTGTGTTTGTGTACGTGTGTTTTTATGTGTACATTTTTTCCTTTAAGCCATTAGAACCTTAGGAAAATTTTATGACAACAATGTGCCATGTACATAAAAGACAGATGGGTTAAAGTTACTGTTTTCTTAGGATCTGTCTGGCATTTGACAGCCACACACCAGTGCACTATCTGGAAAGATTTAGGACCTCTGCTGTAAAATTATTTATTAGTTGTTATTTATACTACGTGCTCACCAGCAGACCACCCAGTGCTGTAACAACAAAAGCAGTCACGCTGCATCTCTCCAAAACAAGCAAAAGACTACAGGGGCCACCTCTGGGTGTCACCACTGAAAGATGTGGCTTCCGGCAGGGAAGTATGTTCTATGTTCTGAAGGTGCTGCCATCCTAACAGAGACCAAGTAAATGGAAAACGCTGGGCTCAGCATGAGGGGGCTCTGGCAAAGCCATCCCTTTGGAGGTCTCAGTTCTGTCATCTGTAAAAGGAAGGGCTGCACCAAAAGCCTCTCAGATCCCTTCCCCTCTGAATCCTGGATTTTTAGAAGACGAATCTGTTAGCAGTTGCACAGTAACCCTCAGATGTGATCTGGGGCTAATCTCAGTGCCTGGGGGCCTCACGATCTGACAGGCTGCCAGCATCTTT
The DNA here is from genome assembly GCF_002837175.3 of Physeter macrocephalus. Classification (NCBI taxonomy): domain Eukaryota; kingdom Metazoa; phylum Chordata; class Mammalia; order Artiodactyla; family Physeteridae; genus Physeter; species Physeter macrocephalus. The sequence goes on from NC_041222.1 coordinate 61,178,722, forward strand.
TTGACCTCCCAATATGGCTTGAGTAAGCTAACAAGGCATATCTGAACATTCTTAAAGGCTTCAAAAGAAAAGCTCCTTGTATAATGCTTAATTATGATGTATTAAATATGTCAAGGTTGTGGTTCCACTAGACCATCCAAGAAGAGATCGAGTTTTTCTTTTTGAAATGTAGAAAATAACTATAGAATGCCACGTTTCTACCACTTATACTGATTTAAATGAATAAGTAAGTATAAAAATAAATGAATAAAGTAAGCTTCTCCCCCCAACCCCCCGCCCCCCAAAAAAATCCTTTGGTAATCTGTAGTTTTTCTTTTCTTTTTTTTTTTTTTTTTTTTTGCGGTACGGACGCCTCTCACTGTTGTGGCCTCTCCCGTTGCGGAGCGGGCCCAGCCGCTCCGCGGCATGTGGGATCTTCCCGGACCGGGGCACGAACCCGTGTCCCCTGCATCGGCAGGCGGACTCTCAACCACTGCGCCACCAGGGAAGCCCTGTAGTTTTTCTTTTGAGCTATTTGTCTAAACTTTAATCAACCTAATACACAAACATCTTCTTCGGTACATGGAATTATTCCACACTAATCCCCTCATTTTTAGTGGTCAACATCTCTCAGGCTGAAGCTGGCATCAGCCAAAGTTTCATCATGAAATAACTCATTCAGGGAGCTCACCACTGGTATGGCTCAGTCTCCCAATTTTTCTGAGAGTGAAGTTACCTTTTCAACCAAAGTCATCTAGGTCTATGGCCTGGACTGGAAGTTCTGATTCCAAGTCCTGCTGTCTTCCCATTAAAGCAAGATAGTCTCTAGGCTGGAAGGAGGGAACACAAAGGGATGTTGCCCTCATGCCCTTTCTGAAGGCTTGTTCATATTTAATGATTCCCAAACCTGGCTGCATCACAACCATTTCTCGGGACTAAATCCCACTCCAGGCCTGATGAATCTGTCCTACAGAATCTACACTTTTTTCAAAGCTCCCTCAAGTCATTCAGGTTTAGAAACTGCACACTCATAATACCCAAGAGATCACAAGAATCAACTTTACCAACTTCTAAAGGCAGGAAGAGCACTTTAAGCAAGAGTGAGACTCTTACAAACAGAAAAAATATAAACAGATACTTTTTCTATCTTGGGAAAAGGCAAAAGCATAATATAGCTGGATGTTGCAAAAGAACACAGTAAACCCTAAAACGAGGAGAAAGTAAAAGTAATCAAAACAATAATGAATTTAAAATAGAAATTTTAATAAATAAGGGCATTCAATAATGTAAAACAAAAAAATAAGTACCCTAATAAAAGTTTAATTTCCAAACATACTCAAAAGTAGAAATAATCATTTAATAAATTCCCAAAGCATCATCCATTCTCCACAATTATCCAGATTTTGCCACACTTCAAACCCCCTTTTTTCTTTGCTGAAGTATTTTAAAGTAAAGCTCAGAAATTACCCTTGTATACTTTAATATGCATGTCTACAGAAAAGGCTTTACACAAAATTCAACATCCTTTCTTGATTTAAAAAAAAAAAAAAAACTAGGAACAGAAGGAAACTTCCACAACATGATAAAGGCCATATATTAAAAACACATAGCTAACATGATACTCAATGGTGAAAGACGGAAAGCGTTTGCCCTAAGATCAGGAAAAAGACAAGGATGTCTACTTTCACCACTTCTATTCAATATAGTATTAGAAGTTCTAGCCAGAGAATTAGTCAAGAAAAAGAAATAAAAGGTACCCAAATTTGAAAAGAAGTAAAATTATTTCTGTTCACAGATGATATAATCTCATATGTAAAAACACTAAAAAAATTGTTTTTACTATTAGATCTAATAAATTCAGCACAGTTTCAGGGTAAAAAGGTAAAATAAAAACACAAAAATCAGTTGAATTTCTGTACACTAACAAGGGACAATCCAAAAAGGAAATTAAGAAACCATTCCCATTTATAACAGCACCAAAATGAGTAAAATACTTAGGAATAAATTTAATTAACAAAGGTGGTGAAAGACTTGTACACTAAAAACTAAACTGTGAAAGAAATCAAAGACAACACAAATAAATGGAAAGACATTTCCATGTTCATTGACTGGAAGATTTTAATATTATTAAGATGGAAATACTACCAAAAGTAATCTGCAGATTCAATGCAATCCCTATCAAATTCCCTGGCATTTTTTGCCGAAATAGAAAAACTCATCCTGAAAATCATATGTAACCTCAAGGGACTCCAAACAGCCAAAATAATCTTGAAAAAGAAGAATAAAATGGGAAGACTCACACTTCCTGATTTTTAAACTTTCTACAAAACTACAACAGTAATCAAAAGAGTGTGGTACTGGCAATAAGAACACATATATAGACCAAGAAAACAGAATAGAGCACTCAGAAATAGACCATCGCATATACAGCCAAATGATTTTCAGAGGGTGTCAGGACGATTGATAGAGTCTTCAACAAATGGCGCTGAGAAAACTGGACATCCACATGCAAAAGAATGAAGTTGGACACTTACCTTACATCATATATAAAACTTAACTCAAAAGGGAATAAAGGCCTAACTGTAAAAATAAAAACTATAAAACTCTCAGAAGAAAACAGAGGGAAAGATTTGTGACACTGGATTCAGTAATGATTTCTTGGCTATGACACAAAAACACAAGCAACAAAAACAGATAAATTAGACTTTATCAAAATTAGTAACATTTGTCATCAAAATATACTATCAAGAGAGTGAAGAGACAACCCACAGAATGAGAGAAAATATTTGCAAATCAAAAATCGGATAAGGGGGCTTCCCTGGTGGCGCAGTGGTTGAGAGTCCGCCTGCCGATGCAGGGGACACGGGTTCATGCCCCGGTCCGGGAAGATCCCACATGCCGCGGAGCGTCTGCGCCCGTGAGCCATGGCCGCTTAGGCTGCGCGTCCGGAGCCTGTGCTCCGCAACGGGAGAAGCCACAGCAGTGAGAGGCCCGCGTACCGAAAACCCGAAAAAAATAAATAAATAAATAAAATTTTTTTAAAACAATCGGATAAGGTATTAAAATCCAAAATATATAAAAGGACTCCTGCAACTCAACTACAACTACAGCAAAGAAAAACACAATTAAAAAATCAGCAAAGGACTTGAACAGGTGTCTTGCAAAGGATTTATACAAATGGTCAATAAGCACATGAAAAGATGCTCAGTATCATCAGTCATTAGGAAATGCAAATCTAAACCACAATGAGATACTACTTCACATGCATTAAGATGGTTATTATAAAAAAAATTTTAATAACAAGTGTTGGTGAGGATGTGGACAAATTGGAACCTTTGTGCAGTACTAATGGGAACGTAAAAAGAATGCAGCCTCTGTGGAAAATAGTATGGAGGTTCCTTAAAAAGGTAAACATAGCATTACCATTTGATCTAGCAATTCCACTTCCAGGCAGATACACTAAAGAATTGAAAGCAGGAACTCAAAGAATACTTGCACACTAATGTTCATAGCAGCATTATTCACAATAGCCAAGAAGTGGAAACAACCACTTTATCCATCAACAAATGGATAAACAAAACGTGGCATATACATAAAATAGAATATTATTCAGCCTTAAAAAGGAATGAAATTGTGATACATGCTACAACATGGATGAACCTTGAGAACATTATGCTAAGTGAAATAAGCCAGATAAAAAAGGACAAATAGTGTATGATTCCACTTATATGGAACCTAGAATAGGCAAATTCTCAGAAACAGAAAATACAATAGAAGTTATGAAGGGCTAAGGAGATGGGATAATGGGGAGTTATTATTTAACAGGTACAGAGTTTCTGTTTGGGGTGATGAAAAATTTCTAGAGATAGATGGTGGTAATGTTTGAATGTACTTAATGTCATTGAATTGCACATTTAAAAATTGGTTAAAATGGTAAATTCTGTTACATTTTATCATACTAAAAAATGAAGACGGGGCTTCCCTGGTGGCACAGTGGTTGAGAGTCCGCCTGCCGATGCAGGGGACGCGGGTTCGTGCCCCGGTCTGGGAAGATCCCACATGCCGCGGAGCGGCTAAGCCCGTGAGCCATGGCCACCGAGCCTGCGCGTCCGGAGCCTGTGCTCCGCAACGGAAGAGGCCACAACAGTGAGAGGCCCGCGTACTGCAAAAAATAAAATAAAATAAAAAATGAAGACAATGCATTTCTTTAAAATATGGTTATTTTCCTAATCTGGTGATCTATTTTTAAGCATTTTAGAATATGTGGCCTCAAAACTTCATCAATTCTTCTAAATATTTTTAGATTCTCCTTCCCTCTACCCCATTCCTAAATCTCACCCTAGTTGACCAACTTCTATTTAGAATTGCAAAACGTTACTTTCTTTTCTTAGAGCTTATTTCTAACAATCATCATCTAAATTAGGAATCAGCAAACTCTAGCTCTGGGGCCAAATTTGGCTTACCACCTGTTCTTGTACAGCATATAAGCTAAGAATGATTTTTACATTTTAAAATAGCTGAATAAATTAAGACAAATATTTCATGACACATGAAAAATATATGTGATTTAAATTTCAGTGTGATAATAAAGTTTCACTGGAACACAGCCATGCTCATTCTTCTATGTACTGTCCACAGCTGCTTTCATACTACAAAGGCAGAATTGAGTAGTTGCAACACAGAGGACATGGCCTGCCAAGCCCCAAATATTTACTATCTGGTCCTTTACAGGAAAACTTCGCCAATACCTGATGTAAACGATCAACTCGAAAAAGGCCAAACTGCAATGTAAAACCACACTGAATTTTCCACTGAGCTAATGCAGCACTTGGTCATTTTTTTAAACAGATCTGATATGGCCATTTCAGATTGAACTGACCTTTACTTTCACAAGTCAAATCAAAATTTCTCAAAGAAGCACAAAGTTATTTTAAAGACCATGGTGAATAAGAAATTTGGCGGGGGGTATGGTCACCACTATATTTGAAGAGTTGAGTGATTGTGGCAGAAAATGCTAGTAGCTACCTACCCCATTATCTATATTCCCCTTCTTCTGTGGTAACAGAATCCCCAGTTTTTAGCTGCACCAGCTAGAAAGGCTTGTATGACACTTCCGTGAAGTGTACATGACTTGGGGGTTAAGGGAGACTACCCTTTCCTGCTGCCTAGAATATGGATGTAATGGCTGGAGGTTAAACAGCCATATTAGATTACGAGGCAAAGCACTAGAGAGGGAGAGTCATGAAGACAGAAAGATCCCGGGTCCCTGACCTTGTGAGCTGCCCTATTAGCCCTGGATTTCTCTTAGGGGAAAGAAAAACAAGCTTTTATCTTGTGTAGGCAACTGTCATTTCACATTTTCTAACACATGTGGTCAAACCTTGTCCTAAATACTACAGTGGTATAAAGAAATAAAGGTACAGACTTCCCTGGTGACGCAGTGGTTAAGAATCTGCCTGCCAATGCAGGGCACATGGGTTCAAACTCTGGTCCAGGAAGATCCCACATGCTGCGGAACAACTAAGCCCATGTGCCACAACTGCTGAGCCCACACGCCACAACTACTGAAGCCCGTGCGCCTAGAGCCCATGCTCTGCAACAAGAGAAGCCACCGCAATGAGAACCCCGGGCACTGCAACGAAGAGTAGCCCCGGCTCGCCGCAACTAGAGAAAGCCCGCACACAGCAACGAAGACCCAACACAGCCAAACATAAATAAAATAATTAATTAATTAAAAACTTTTTTAAAGTCTTGATTAACAGTAAGGTGAAAAACAATGAAATGAATAAAAAATACATTTAAAAAAAGAAACAAAGATAAAGTTAACCCTAAAACACAATTCTGAATGAGATGAATTTTAAGGACAAATATATGGCCTGTTTGGGAAGGGCTGAGGGGAAGGAGTCAGGTGACCCATTTGGTCAGGGCCTTACATTAACAGAGGATAACAAATGGGCATATTATGTCTCATATTATTTAAAAAGTAGGCTGCAATTTGTACATATGCTTGTATATTTATAGAAACTCTCAGAAAAGATACATAAGAAACCAAAAACAGTGGTGCCTTAGGTAAAGGGAACTGGGGGACTATTTAAACTTTTTAGTCATGAACCTGTATTTCCTTTAAAATTTTTTTTCTTAAACCTTAAATTTCTGAAAAATAAATTAATAGTACAAATGCTGCAAACTCAAGCCTAAATTCCCTAGAATGCTTGAAATAATAATGAGGAAAGATTTGTGGCAGTCATTTTTATTTTAAGACGGATTAGTATAGTCAGATTGCTTTCCATCAATAGACTAATTTTTCATTTATTCATGCAAATACTCATTGAGAGACTACTATGTGCCACTGTCCTTATGGAAATATAACCATAAGTCAGTCATCAAACAAGTAAAATGCAAGCTGCAAATAACAAAAGGGCATTTAACAGTCAGGAGAGAAAGGAGAAGTAATGGTAGAGCCTGGGACACGGGGGCGGGGGGCAGGCAGCCCTGGGTCTCACTGCGGGTCTTTGCACAGCCACAGGACACTGAACTCCTGAAGGATGGGGCAGCGGACAGCTAGGAAGGGGATGTGATAGAAGGACTACAGGGACCTGTAAGACATTTTCCCACGTCTCATGTCCGACATCTCACCCCCTGGCAGGCTGTTACTGTGATGGCACTCAGCCCACCTGTGGTGTCACAGGGTGAAGAATGGGACAAATGTAGTTGGGGGGCACGGAATGTAAATTGGTGCAGTTGCTATGGAATACTGCATGGAAGTTCCTCAAAAAGTTCAAAATAGACCTACCATAAGATCCAGCAATTTCACTTCTGGTTATACATCCAAAGGAAATGAAAACAGGATATCAGAGATATCTGCATGCCCAAATTCACTGCAGCACTATTCACAATATCCAAGGCATCAAAACAACCTAAGTGTCCATCAAACGATGAATGGACAAAGAAAATGTGGTATCTATACACAGTAGAATATTACTCAGCCATGAGAAAGAAGGAAACCCTGCCGTTTGTGACAACATGGATGGAACTTCAAGGCATTATATTCAGGGAAGTAAGCCAGGCAGAGAAAGATAAATAGTACGTGATAACACTTACATGTAGAACAACGAAGTCAAACGTCAAACTCATAGAAACAGAGTAGAAAAGTGGTTGCCAGGGACGGGAGGTAGGAAAAATAGGGAGAGGTTGGTAAAAGGTACAAACTTACAAACTTCCAGCTGTAAGATGAATAAGGTCTGAGGAGCTCATGTATAACATTTTGACTGTAGTTGATAACACTATATTGTATAATTGAAATTTGCTAAGAGTGGAACTTAATGTTCTTACAAAAAAAAGATAAATATGTGAGGTGATGGATACATTAATTAACTAGATGGGAGGAATCCTTTCACAATGTATATCAAACCATCATGATGTATATTTTAAATATCTCAGTTTTATTTGTCAATTATACTTCAATAAAGCTAGGGAAAAAACTGTAAGAAGAAAAAAATCTTTCCAATAATGGTTTAAAAAGGGGAGTTGCGGAGAGGGAAGTGTGCCCTAGCCGCTGCGGGGACCTTTTCAAGAACAGGCCAGCCCTCTGGAAGCACTTTTGAGCACGCATGCAACTTAGCCCCTCAGCTAGATGAATGCTGATGACAAGACCCAAAATTCATTAATCCCCAAATCAAAAGCAATTCATCATCCAGCTAATTGATGGATCAGTTTAGTCAAAATGGCCAAATTTCATACATGCAAACTTATTTCCAAACAAAAATCCGCATTTTACCTTCAAATAAACAAAGATGCTTCATTTTAATCAGTGCCACACAGCTCCGGCAGACAGAACTGAATCTTATCTTTATTGCCCGTCCTTTTCCTCTCTGTGTTCAGAGAATAAAAGACTGATGCTGACAAGGTTACACTAACGCTATTTTCTGTATCTGCAGAGGAAAAAATAATCTTTATTTTTAAAAATCTTCCAAATTTAAAAAAAAGAAAAGAAAAAAAAATCCCAGCAGAGATGAGAAAGGTCAAAAGGGATCTTCAAAAATTAAGTCACCCCAAACCATCACAGAAGAAAACTCTCCAAGATGATGTTGGTTTTTAAGCAGGGGGAGAGGAGACCCACCACTTCTGAGATTCCAGCTTCAGCTGAAACTAAAAACTCAATTAGGAATACCCGGAGATACAGCGATGATGACATAAACAGCTCACAAAGAAGCCCCCAGTTCTAAGACGTGGGGGAAACGGCAGATGCTTTTTTGGCTCTCTGCAAACTCCTGAGACCCCAGGTGGAAACTGTGAAGTAAGAGAAGCAATTTGGTATTTAAATCTGTGAGGAGAGGAGGACACAGAAATGGAACAAGTATCAGGGAAAATCAAGATTTCTTGTGGTGTTATTCCCCAAGTGCAAGCACTCTGCCTACTAAAACAGCTGTGAGAAATCCTGACTTTCTTACACTCTTTCATTACCAAAGCCAGTCAGATTTTCCTTTACTCATGCAATTTCCATCACCTTCAAAAGAGAATATTCACTCTTTCAAGAAGCAAAGTCCGTTAAAGTTTTGGGGGGTCGGGGGGGGTGTTGGTTTACAAATAAACATTATTAACCTACAAAAAAAATCTTATATGAAGTTGAGACATAGTAAGTTCATTTTCACTCTTTCTGCACCTTACTCTTCCCAGGAGGGTCTAAAGTGCCTCAGTAGCTCTGAAGACCTCCTTGGGCATTGAAAGCCGCATTCCATGGAGAGGCAGCCCTGACAGTATGAGGGCTGGAACCCCCATTTCCTGCCTGCTTATGAATCAGGATTTCCATCATGCTCACCTCGGATGGGAAATAAAGATGATGCAGGGGCTACTCACTGTTTCTTTACACTTCTGGTCCTACTATACAAACACTCTATGTAGCCACATTCCACACTTCTAGAAACCCCAATCTTTCAGAGCACGGCCAAGAAGGTGGGAGCAATTGGAGTACCCCCAACACTGAAGATCTCCCAGAGCTGACTTATGAGGCCTCCTGCAGGCCCTTTACTTGACTCCTTTGTATACATTGTTTGGTTACCTGATTCTCCAGAACAGAAGCAGCTTATTAAAAAACAGGGATTAAAAAAGAAAACAATTACAGGCAGGCACACTGACTTCAAACAAGGCACTTTTTAAGAGAGGATCAATGGGTCCATATTTCTGTCATCAGAAAAAAAAGTTTATTAAAGAAATAGAAATGGTATATAATAGTATTTTAGGAAATTTTCTTTCAAAGTGATTCACCTGAGCAGTAAACATGGAAAACCCTTCCCTTCTCAATAAAAGGGCAGGGGCTTCCCTAGTGGCGCAGTGGTTGAGAGTCCGCCTGCCGATGCAGGGGACACGGGTTCGTGCCCCGGTCCGGGAGGATCCCACATGCCGCGGAGCGTCTGCGCCCGTGAGCCATGGCCGCTTAGGCTGCGCGTCCGGAGCCTGTGAGAGGCCCGCGTACCGCAAAAAAACAAACAAACAAAAGGGCATAAAGAAATATATTTTTACATAAAATTATTTATGTAATTTATTAGACCCAATTACTATGATTATCTACCAAATACTGAACTTTTAACCACATGCCAGGCTCTAGGCTACATGCTCTACATACATTATCTCATATAATTTTTACCTTATCAAGGAACTAAGACACAGAAAGGTTAAAAATAAATGCAGGGGGCTTCCCTGGTGGCTCAGTGGTTAAGAATCCGCCTGCCAATGCGGGGGACACGGGTTCGAGCCCTGGGCCGGGAAGATCCCACATGCCGCGGAGCAACTAAGCCCGTGTACCACAACTACTGAGCCTGCGCTCTAGAGCCCATGAGCCGAAACTACTGAGCCCATGCACCACAACTACTGAAGCCTGCGCGCCTAGAGCCCGTGCTCCACAACAAGAGAAGCCACCGCAATGAAAAGCCCGTGCACCGCAACGAAGAGTAGCCCCCGCTCGCCGCAACTAGAGAAAGCCCGTACGCAGCAACAAAGACCCAACACAGCCAAACATTAATTAATTAATTAATAATAAATAAATAAATGCAAGTCTGTCTAACTCCAGAATCCCTATACCCTAGTCACTACACTATGCCGACCTGCATTGCTCTCTCATTGTTTTATGTACATGACGAAACTGCATAAATTTTAAACTCTATAGAAATAGGAATTAAGTCTTCTACTTATCTACATAAATAGATGCCATGAGCATCAAAAGGCATTTAAATACATGCCGACTGGACTTCAGTAGCAAATAACTCATTTTTTAACAGTCCTATTTCTGCAAATCCCCTAGAACTACCCACGGAGGCATCCGAGCCATGGCCCCCCCTCTGATGAGGGAGTCAGGGATGGGCACAGTCACAGCATCAACACACACGTGTCTCTTCCTCCCTTTGCACTGAGAACCCAAGGACCATGGGTGCTCTTAGCAACAAACGGACCCAAGGAGACACACCCTGCAGCCTATGGAGATTCCCCCTCAACTAAACTGAGCACAGGAGTGAAAATGACCAGAAATGTTTCCCAGTCAGCACTCACACCCTTCACCTGTCCAGAACTAAGTCTTAGACTGTAAGACCCGAGGCTGGGTCAACATCGTTTCTGACTGAAGGCAAATTAGTGGAAAATGAAGGCAAAAATAGGATTCATAGGCTAGTATGTATGTATCTTTAATTCATTATTAACTTTACCTGATGTCATGTGGCTATATTCAACCCAAACTGACACAGAAAAAAACTTACAAGTTTAACAGCCAGTTTTTTAAAAACCCAAGACCCAATTATTCCATATATGCTCTTTCTCTTCCCCCACTTTTCCATACTTCCACATTCTTATTAAACCATTGCAAATATTACCAGCATTTAGAATGGATAAAAATGAAATGAGAGGAAACAATGAGGCAAAGATGAGCCACTTTGTTGTTTTAACCAAAGGCAAGCAAAGAGAAGAAAGCCAATAGAGAAAGTAAGATTTGGAACCTTTGTTTTCACTTAGCTGTACGTAAGTCACCATATGAGGTTAAGAGCTAGTTTTATTTTCTTAAACCTTCGCGATATCTTCAGGTACACTCAAAGGTGCTAAGGGGCCTCAACCCTAACACCGTCCAAAATACTTAGGCCTAAATTAATAAAATCATTTGTAACACGGGACGTCCCTGGTGGTCCAGTGGTTAAGACTCTGCGCTTCCACTGCCGGGGTTGCAGTTTCAATCCCTGGTCAGGGAACTAAGATCCCACGTGGCGCAGGACGCGGCCAAAAAAAAGAAAATCATCTGTAATAGCTAGGATGTAAACAGGACCTAAAGTAAAAAATGGCACATGCGAATGTAATTTAATAATTTATGGCGTTATCTATTGACTTGTACATCTGGCACAGACCATAGGGGCAGGGCACAGACTGAGTCAGAGGCAAACATGGGAAGGCACCCATAGCACTGCTCCCATAAGGAAGCCTGGCAGAGATGCTCCATGCAGCCAGCCCCTCACTACAGGCGGGGGCGTCAGCACATCACAATGGGACCTCCAAATGAGCAAATCAGAGCACTCCCCTTGCTCAGAACTCAGACAAGCAACCTGGCAACTATATTTTGGCTTCTACTGTTAATTTTTCCAAAAGGAAAGTATACTCTGGCCAGCAAAAGTGAGTTTCTAGGCCCCCTCGGCAGATACGTCTCATTCTAAATTGAGAAATAGACATTTTGGTTAACACATCAGTCTCTATTGGCCTGTTTAGTGTTAAGGCACGCCCAGGGGTGACGGCTCAGCTCTTGGGGTGCTGACAAGCAAGATTCTGTGCCAGTGAGAAGCACTGCCGAAAAATGCTAGGCTGTCTCCACGAATCAGGCATTTTCCCAGAAACAATCCTGCCTCATCAGCCTCCATCAGACCTCCACGACCTCCACCTAGGCTGAGAGGCAGCTCCCGAAGCTAACAGTGGGCCCTGCTTGCACACGCTTAGCTCAAACTGGCTTTCAGATTAACTAACGGATCAAGATCTGGAGGGCAAAGGAGTTCGTGAAAGTGTGAAGAGCACACAGCCTGCTGCAAGCCCATTCAGCATGAAAAACGCAGGTGGGCGCCCAAATAACTTCACTACGGTGATAGGGTCAGGCTAGCAGCTTCTGCAACTTTTACTTTTTGAGAGATTATATTGCCCTCTTGTGGGATATGGAAAGGTAAAGTTTCATGGCTCTTCCCCTTCCCTTTATCCAAGGACACTATGGAGAGAACAAGCCCCTGCTTGGGGCAAGAGCAAGACAGTCACCACTTAGGAATGTAGGCAATGGTAACTGTCACATCTTTTACTTTTTCAAGAGAAACGAAGTCCAGACTTCTTAAAAATTGGGAAATATCACATTTTAGCAACCAATTCCTTTTTGGAGGAAAAATATTTGGCAAAAGCTCCCCATTTGTGAACTGGGTATTGCACACTAGTCTGTAGAATAGTCTGATGAGCCTGGAAAACAGGGTGTTAGAAGAGTTAGCATTCCGAGTATAGTTAGTATACAGGGTGTCAGCACAGCTTGGGGAGCCTGGAACACAGGGTGCATGGTAGGGAATAGCTGGAAAGGCAGGGTAGGCTCTTGAATGATGGAGAGTTGGTTCTTTGATCAACGGGCAACTACCAAAGGCTTTGAACCAAAGCCACGTGACCTGAGTTTTAGAAAAACTGCTGTCGGAAATAGCACTGTGTCTAGTCCCAGCCAGAGCAGAAGTGAAAAGAGAACCAAGGAGCTCAAGTAAGCATCCTGCCCCCCAAACATGGTAGAAAACTGCAAGATGCTGTGTCTGTGGGTGGAATCTTCTTGCTCAGATTTAAGGCTTCCTGAGAGAAGAGTGCAGAGGCTCAGGAGGGCCACAGCTCTGTCACAGGTATTACCAGATGTCTCCTCCACCCACAATTAGAATGTGGGACCTCCCACTGTGGAGGCTCCACAGGTAGAATGAAGCCAGTGATGCTGACTCTGCTCCTGTGGAGGTTAGGGCGTCCGTGAACAAGACCACTAGACGGGCCAGGGAGAATTGGAAAGCATTTAAAAGCTCCCTGCGAGGTTTGACTAATACTTATGGGGGGCGGTGGCGGTTGAAGTGAAAAGTCCTTTCCCAAGGGGGACTGAGAGGCAAGTCAGAGCTCCAAACAGAAGACACTTCTCGCTGATGGTGATGGAGAGCAATGAGTGCCCGCATCACATGTCAAGGCTGCTTCCAAACAACCCTTGCCAAAAAGTCCTGTAAGAACAGACTACATCTTTACCTTGCTTCTTTTTAATCAACAACTGAAAAGATCTGAAAGCCTCAAAACCGTGTCTCTTCTCCTTAAAGAAACACATGCCTTTTATTTTTGAGGCCAATACTCCATGAAGGAGCTACGTGTTTCTTAACGTGTGGTCCGTAGCCCACCTGCATCAGAATCACGAGGGTTCATTGTTAAAACTTGCAGATTCCTGGACCCTCAGGCCCACAGAATCAAACTATACGGAGGCAGGGCCCAGGAATTCACGTCTTTCAAAGAGCTCTCCAGCGGATTCTTAAGTACACTTAAGTTGAAGAACAGTGAAATTTCAGACATTCGCATGCAGGGGAAGGGCGCCAGGTGGGGAAAGCTTTGTCTCTCTCCAAGGACAATAGTATAAGATCCATTACTGTGATACAGCCATCATTGCAAGGCTATCAAATCATAATCCATGGTTTGAGAATGCCTCTAGCCCAGTGATTCTCAACCAGGCCGATTTTACCCCCCAGGGAACATGTGGAAATAACTGAAAGCATTTTTTATTATCACACCTGGGTGGCTGCCACTGACATCTAGTGGCCAGAGGCCAGGAATGCTGCTAAACATCCTACCATGCATAGGACAGACCTCCACATCAAAAATACCAAAATGTGCCACAGCTGAGAAACCTGATCTAATTTTATTTTCCTAACTTGGTACAGAAATGTAAACAAATTTTCAGCAATTTCTTTTTTTAACTGCCTAACATCCGAAACCCTTCCTTCAAGGAACTCCCAACCACGTTTATCTTTTGAGAGGCAGTGCCCACCTCCAGAAACCAAAACGTAAAACACCCCTCCCAACACCCAAGTCCACAGTGAGGCCTGAGCACATGACCGAAGCACAGCAAATCAGAAACTCCCACCTGGAAATTTTAATATAGAACAAGTGATGCAAAAATAAATAAAAAGTGGGGTGAGAGTGAAGAATTTGCTCTAGAGGAGTGACATCAGCAGGGCCAGGGCTATGTCCGGGGCAGTAGCTACATCCGCAGCATCCTCACCAGAAGGTCTCTGGAGAATGACTTGGGCTGTGGCTCTGGCCTCCTGGCTTCTTCTATACCTTCCCATCTGCCATCCTTGGCTATCCACCCTTCCCAATCATTCTGTGCATTGCACTACAGCTTTTCATTTGTTTAAACCTGCTTAAACCAGCCAGTGTCCATTTAAGTTGCTTCAACCAAGAATTCTGAATACTATAACCATCCTAAGAGCTCTCGTTAGTACCAGCATCATCATTAAAAGATAGCCACGCCAAGTTCCTACACCTTATGCAGGAACTAGAAGCTTGAGAAGCTAAGGACAGCAAAACAGAGACCCTAAATCCACACACTATAATGACTCAGAGAAGGCACCCAAGTGCGCTATGGGGATGGAAGACTTGGACCTAGTCACCATGTTTTTCTTTCCTATGGTACTGTATTATGTGACATTATTTAAGATTCCCCAAATTCCTTTTGGGGAAGAAAGCACCTTAATAAAATCCATTTCTAAATAGAGCAGTAGAAGAGAAACAGGAAGGCTTGATTCATGGAAGTGTTAGAATTTCAGGAACTGCCATCATTGGCAGCAAGGAGCAAGGAGGGGCTTTCAACCCCACAGCCCAGCTTAGAAAAGGCCCCAAGGTGGCGTGCAGTGAATCGTCACAAGGCAAAAGAAGCATGGGTCTCTCCAGCATTGCAATGGAACACATTTCAAAAGTCCATACACTGCTTGTTGGACTTGAAATACATTTCCCACAAAAGTATTGCTTCATGTGATGTCTAGAGTCCCAGGCTAGCCCACAAAAGCCTCCTAAATATGAACTTCTCCGTGTAGACATAATCAGGGAAAGTTATGGAAGCAAAAAAATGAAGCTTCTTTATACATTATCTGAAGGTTATCAAAGGGCTCTCAGAAAAGAAGGGGTACCAAGTAATGAGGCAGGTTCAACAGGAGCAGTGGATGGAGACAGGAGGCTCGAGTCTGCACATGTGCTTTATGCATTAAATATAAACGTCTTAATAACCCTCTTAACTTCCTTGGTTTTTCAGGCACATATGGATCTCAGCTTATTCTTCATATCACATGTACCCATAGTTCTTTCCTCTGCAGTAGTCTTTCAAGTTCAATCATCATATTAAAATAAATGGTATGCTCCCCTTCCAGAAATCTGGGTTTTCAGTGCTGAAAGGGACCCTAGAGATCCTTTCGTCAAAGCTCCTGTCCAGGCAGGAATCCTTTCCACAGCATCCCAACAGGCACATGCCCAGCTCAAGGGCGAAAGGCAGTCAGTCCCCTTCAAGTCCCTATGGTTCTAACTGCTACAAAATTCTTCTTTCTTTGTATTCACCTCGGATAAGCTTTCCTGAAGTGACCACTCAGTGGCCTTAGTTCTACCCTCTGAACAACCCAGAACAAGTACAGGCCCTCCTCTGCAGAATATAGCCTAGTTGACTGTCTATCCGTCTACTGACCTTGTCAAGTTCAAGTTCTCTCACTTCCAGAATGCATTCCCCATAACCTGGCCTTCGTGATCACTTGCTGGTATTCTTTTAAAAATACAGTGCCCAAATGGAAAAGCAACCTTCAGTTGTCATCTGATCAAGCCCAAGTCCAATGAAGTAATTACATCTGCTGACTTGGACACCCTATTGTCATTGAGCATGAAACGAAGTTAATGTTTCTTATCAGTCACATCATACCATCAAGATCATACGAAACTTGTGGTTAAGTAAAATGCCCAAGACCTTTTCACAAACTATGGCCAAGACAAACCTCTCCCATTATGAATATGTAGAACTGATTTTTCATCCCAAATGTAGAACTTCATGTTTACTCTTGTTAAGTCTCAGCTTCGTTTTGGGCCCTGCATTCCAGCCTGTCAAGATAAGTTTAAATCTTGACTCTGTCATCTATCACTTGCTATCTTCTTCTCATTTTGTGTTTTCGGTACATTTGATAAGGATGACTTCTATGTCTCCGTCCAAGTTTTGATAAAAATGTTGAACTGACAGAGCTAACAATGGAGTCCTATGGCATGGTACTAGTGATATTGTTCCAAGTAGGCAAAAAGCCATCAGTCAACACTCTAATGGGCCTGCTTGTTCAATGAGCTAGGAATCCACCTCATTATACTATCATCCAATCCATCTTTCACCAACTTCATCTTCAAGGATATCTCAGCAAGAGTCTTCAAGAGGCCATTCATTTCTCCTAATCATTCTTCTTCCTACCCATTCCCTCTTATACAAAACAGCCCCCTCCCCCAACTGCCCAGTTTTTATCATGTAACTCCCACAGCTCAGCTGACTGGACCAAGAGGAAGGACCCCGGATGCCAGAGGAACCAGGTCACAGGCTGATCCAACCAGGCCCTCTTCCCCTTGAAACGTGGAAACAGTACACTGAATTCTAGCCAGTCTCTTTGGTTACCTGAAATGGTAAGCAGTGTAAAGCGAGGGCTGGGCAGCCACACATGGCCGAGGTGCAGAGTGCTGAGGGGAAGCCAGATAAGACATGCCCCCAAGATCACACTAGGCCACAATGAGGCCTGAGAAAGACATTCATTCTCAGCAGCTACTGAGTAATTTTTGGCAAACTCAAGAGAACATCTGTCCATCTTCAGCTCTGTGACACATCTCCACGCTTCCCTCACTTCTCCAAGATCACCAACAGAGGCCCCAGGAGACCTCTGCAGACGCCTTCAGAACCCTGAGATGGAAATTCTCTGGGTCTAGAAAAAAAAAGCTGTAATGGACAATAGGGGCTACTGCATTGGGACTTCCCTGGTGGCACAGTGGATAAGACTCCACTCTCCCAATACAGGGGGCCCAGGTTCGATCTCTGGTCAGGGAACTAGATCCCACGTGCATGCCGCAACTAAGAGTTCTCATGCTGCAACTAAGGAACCCGTCTGACGCAACTAAGGAGCAGTGCAACCAAATAAATACATATTTTTAAAAAATAGGGGGCTTCCCTGGTGGCGCAGTGGTTGAGAGTCCGCCTGCCGATGCAGGGGACACGGGTTCGTGCCCCGGTCTGGGAAGATCCCACATGCCGCGGAGCGGCTAGGCCCATGAGCCATGGCCGCTGAGCCTGTGCGTCTGGAGCCTGAGTTCCGCAACGGGAGAGGCCACAACAGTGAGAGGCCCGCATACCGCAAAAAAAAATAAAATAAAATAAAAAAATAAAAAATAGGGGCTACCTCACTGTCTGAAGATCATTAATTTTTTATTTTAGTTTTATTGTGATAAGAGCACTTAACATGAGATCTATCCGCTAAATTTTCAGTGCACAGTACAGTACTGGTGACTACAGGTACAATGCTGTACAGCAGATCTCTAAAACTTATTCATCTTATACAACTGAAACTATATGTGTTGATTAGAAACTCCTCATTTCCCCTTCCCCTCATCCCTGGCAACCACCATTCCACTCTTTAATTCTATGAATTTGACTATTTTAGACAACAGGATGAGTAGAATCACATTTGTCTTTCTGTAACTAGCTTATTTTACTTAGCATAACATCCTTGAGGTTCATCCATGCTGTCACATATTACAGCATTTCCCTGGTTTTTTTAAACTAAAGAATATTTTATTGTGTATATATACAATATCTTCTTTATCCATCAGTGGACATTTAGGTTGCTTCCACATCTTGGCTATTGTGAATAGCGCTGCAACAAACATGAGAGTGCTAAGATCTCTTCAAAATCCTGATACCAATTCTTTTGGATAAATACCCAGAACTGGGATTGCTGGATCATATGGTAGCTCTATTCTTGCTTTTTTGAGGAAGCCACCATACTGTTTTCCATAATGGCTGCACCACTTTGCGTTCCCACCAACAGTGTGAAAAGGCAACCTACAGAATGGGAGAAAATATATATCCAATAAGGGGTAACTTCCAAAATACCTAAGGAACTCATATAACTCAATAGCAAAAAGAATAACTTGATTTCAAAATGGGCCTAGGACTTGAATAGACACAGATATATGGAAAAAAATGTTCAACATCACAAAATCATCAGGCAAATGCAAATCAAAGCCACAATGAGATACCCCTATTATTAAAAAACAAATACTGGGCTTCCCTGGTGGCACAGTGGTTAAGAATCCACCTGCCAATGCAGAGGACACAGGTTCGAGCCCTGGTCCAGGAAGATCCCACATGCCGCGGAGCAACTAAGCCTGTCCGCCACAACTAGTGAGGCTGCACTCTAGAGCCCACGAGCCACAACTACTGAAGCCTGTGCAGCTAGAGCCCGTGCTCCGCAACAAGAGAAGCCACCGCAATGAGAAGCCCATGCACCACAACGAAGAGTAGCCCCCGCTCACTGCAACCAGAGGAAGCCTGTGCACAGCAACGAAGATCCAAAGCAGCCAAAAACAAAATTAAATAAATTTATTTTTTTAAATACTATTTTTTTTTAACAATACTATTATCAAAAAATAAAACTGAGGATCACTGATTTTTAGAAGCCCAGAGATGTTAAAGGACCTGAACAAGTTCACAAACTTTATCATTAATCAAAACCAGGACTAGAATGCAGACATTCTGACTCACTGTCCCAAATTCTTTCCTTAACACTACCCACTGCCCTCCCACTTGAAGCAGGATACAAAACAAGGGATCAGTCAATTCTTTGCTTTTCATCTTGAGCTCTTGTTCACAGATTTATGTAGACTTTATTTGGAGAACAGAGTTGAGATATACTTGAAAGAGAAAATGAGTAGTTTAAGAGGAAAAGTTTTGATTTTTTAAAATCATCATGTAAATGGTAACGTTTCTAAACTAAGTAACTGACCAGCACGGGCAGAAATTTAACTTGTTCCTTACCTTACGACTCAATTTGTTAACATAAGAATGAGGGGCTTTTGGATATCCTGGATATCTAAAATACATGGATATATTTGGCTAAGTGGTTAACTTGACAGCCATTTAGAAACACTGTCGTTTCCTTTCAGAGAAACAATCACAGATACTTCAAAGTTATTCTGAACGAGCCCGTAAAGAAAACTCCAGAAACAGAATGGTAGAGTATGCTATGCAGTGAGGATGCCTTTAATCCCCGGGTCATTGTATTTAAGACTTGGAAAGCTCTAAACTGAACAGAAACTCAACCTTAATGTTTGTTAATGTCAGTCGGAACTTGAGAAGTATAATCATTGCTGGACTCAAGGGCAGACGGCCCTACGAGGGCAGAGGGCCTCCCAGCTGTGTCAAGAGCAGATTCAATCTCTGCAGACCATCCCTATCCTCCATATTTAATCAAGGTCCCCAAGCACTTCAGCACGTCACTCTGCTTTCATTCTCTGCAGAGCATTTTTCACTACCCACCAGTGAATAAACAAAATTAACACTCTCCCCTAGAGTGCAATCTCTTCATGAGAGCAGAGATCTTGTTCACACCTCCCAGAACCTCATGACCTAGAACACAGACCGGCATCTTATTTATATTTAAATAGTAACACTTATCTATGCCTTCCGATGGATGCCAGGCATTGTTCTGTTTGCTTAACAAGGACATAAGCCTCACAACAACCCTATGAAGTAGGCTCTGCTGTCATCTGCATTTTACAGATGAGGACCCTGTGGCACACAGGAGACTGCTGTAAGATGGGTCAACGAGACACAGCTGGCAAGTGGAAAGGCTGGGATTTGAACCCAGGTGGTCTGGCTTCACAATCTGTGCTAACACCTATACTCAGCTGGCTCTCATAGTAAATTCATCAATAAATTATTTGAATTTTTTAAAATGCCAAGAATAGAGTGGAGATTATACATTTTTTAAAGAAATATTAACGAACTACAAATCCATTCAGGAGATCTAACTGAATAACAGCCTTCACGTCGGTCTGATTCAGACACTGGACATCTATTTTAACAGAAAAAAAGAGAAGAGAGGGAGACAGCGAGAGAGGGAAATGCTGCTTCTTTAAGTACTTCTTTGGGGGAGAAGAGTGTTTTATCTGTTATTCGCCTGCCCCAACCCATCAGTGGCTCTCTTTGCTGTGTGAGCTCACATTCTGAGGCACGGACGGGCCCCCGTGCAACCTGCCTCCGTGGAGCTTCTGTTGTGATCCCCCTCTTCAGGCCCGAGCCCTCAACGTGGGTGTGATGTCTCCATGTCTCTGTCCACCAGGCCCCTGCAGCTGGTGGAGACAAGCCCTCACCAACATAACATTTTCCTTCAGAGCTTGCCCCGCCTGCTAAGGTATGGTTATTACCCCTGTTTTCAACTTGCACAAGCTTGCACAGTTACAAGGCGGCAGAGCCAGGATTCGAAACCAGGCAGCCTGACTCTGGAGCTTACTTTCCTGACCACCCCAAGCATATCATTTTCCCTTCCTATAGCTTGCACGGTACCCCCTCCCAGAGTGATCTGTCCCACCTCTGAAATCCTACGTCACTTATTTTATTCATCTCGTTCATCTGTAGCTTAGCTATGTTTTCCCCCCATGAGACATGTCATCTCCTCAAATGAACTTTATCACCCGAAGGCCAGTCTAAGATATTTTAATATCGATGGAGGGAAGGGTGTTTAAAACTACCCAGGGCAGAACGGAATTGGAGTGGGGTTCTCTAAACTCATCCGCTTAGAAACTCTAAGACTGAGTAGATCATTTTAACGACTGTAATTTGAATTACTACTAAGCTGTACTCTGCAATTTCCTAATATCTGAAATTTGACTAATTATATATACTGACTTATACTCATTTTATAAGATTAAGGGTATATACAAACAAATATTAATTCTGATATCACAAAAATACCATTATTTTTGATGAGCATATAACATTCAAGTGCATAAGTTCTACAATAAAAATAATTCAGTGTTAAAGTGAAAGATTTATTTTTTTGTCCTGGCTTCTCTATCTGGATTCTGTTAAAGATAAAAAGTCACCAGCAAGCATCTATTAAAAGCTGTTCTTTGTCTTTTTTTCTTAATCAGAATTTATGAAGTCAATTTTATTTAAATTAAAAACAAGAATTCTTCTTGAAACATGTAATATCAAACCAACTCCTCGATTTTTTTTCCTTCCTCTTAATTTATAACAGAGACTCTAAGAAAATAAAATCTAAGGTTAAGGAAATTTCCATCGATGTGAAGAAAATATTTTCCAAAATTAAAATAACAAGTTCCTCCCTGGTTAACATAACTGATTTAAGTTGCAGATACATGGCTGCCCCTGAGATCACCTTCCTCCCCAAGGTCTGTGAAAAGGCCAAATCCACATCCTTTTCAACAATTTGCAAGTCCTCTATGGGACTACCTTTTTTATGAAATGCTGCACATACTACCAATGCTACATAAATATTTCATGATACATTACCCAGTCCTGGAATTTCCTGCAAGATTGCACAAAGTCTTTAAAACAGTGCACTGCAAGCCATAAAATAATCAGATATAAAAGTAAACTGTATCAATCCCTTGATTAACCACAATTTTTTTTTACAAGAATTTCAGAAAAAGTACTGTTACTACATCTTAATCTCGGGAGAGAGATTTGCTCTTTATATTACTTTACTAAAGGGCTTTTAGAATTACACCTCTTTTTTTACATCAGGTAATATTTCTCAAATGGACAGGAGCCTTTCCGTTATAATCTACGTTCAAAAATTACCCAGTGTGACTTGAAAACAGATCATAGACTGAATTGTAACATCTAGCAGAGTCTGATACACAGTAAAAGATGAAAAAAATTTAATTGTTGACCTAATTGTGCCTAAAGCTTAACAAAATGTGTTCTTGTATATTAAAATTAACCTCAATGCTTCAAATTCCTTACCTGTAAAATAAGAGCTAGAGACCGCTAAGATCCCTTTCAGATTTAAAAAGCTAATTAGCGGGACTTCCCTGGTGGCGTGGTGGTTGAGAATCTGCCTGCCAATGCAGGGGACACGGATTTGAGCCTTAGTCCGGGAGAATCCCACATGCTGCAGAGCAGCTAAGCCTGTGCTCCACAACTACTGAAGCCGGCGCGCAGCAACAACTGAGGCCTGCATGCCTGGAGCCCGTGCTCTGCAACGGGAGGGGCTGCCGCAATGAGAAGCCCGCTCACCGCAACTACAGAAAGGCTGTGCACAGAAGGAGGACCCAACACAGCCAAATAAATAAATTTATTTAAAAAAAAAAAAAAGCTAATTAGCAATTTATTTTATCTACAGCCCTCCCCAGAACCCTCCTCCTCCCCACCCCCAGTTGCAAATTTAGTAATCTGGGACAAGAACAGCTCAGTAAACAGAAAACATCCCCAGGGAAAATAAAGGCTAAGATCAAGGAATCAAATTTCCAAGCTAAGCAATGCTCTCCATGTTGAGGGACCACCCCCCGCCAATCCCGAAAGATAATAATGTATAAGAAAGTGCTTTTAAAATTTTCGAAACACTACAGAAATGTAAGGTAGTATAATACTGAAAACTGTGAAAGGCGGCATTTTTTTCAGTAACAGGAAGTACTGGGGACATTCAGATGATCTTATTTTCTCATATACAAAAGTAGGGTGACTACAATCGAACACTCAAATCCCCCAATGTAGCTCTGTTGTGTCAAGATGATAAGTGGTAGGATGGTTAGAAACAATTTTTAAACTGTTCCATTACTGTATCTCTACAACTCATGAATATTTTTGTTTACTTGGCACTGATTGCACTGAAAAGAGATTATAACACTTTATGGTAATAATCCCGATCGCCAGATATTGATTGTCAAGTGGAGTGCTGCTGTGGATGGAAAGCCTTGAGCTTAATTCAGGAAAATGCGCCTGTTTTTTTAAAACCTGCAAAGCTCATTAAAAAGTTTTATGAGGGGTTGGAATCTCCAGATTTAGATATTTGCAACACCTTCACTTTGTCATCTGTGATCTACTCTCAAGGTATACCACTTCCTGAGCTCTGCTGGGCCCTAAACTCTAATTGCTCATTCTATAAAACTTAAGGTAAATCTATAAAAAATTAAGCTGAAGAAAAACCCAGAACGAGGTGGTGTTTTCCCTTTAGGCTGAGCTGGCAGTTAAGAGTTGGTTGGGAGAAGGCTGCCATCTTGTGGCCAAAAGAAAGAACTGGCTCCAAGAGCGGTGCCCATTCCTCGAGCCTCTGACAGCTGCTTACACAGAGGAAGCCTACCTATCCAGCTCTCCGTGTGCATCCTGAGCCTCCCCAGTAACAAGAACTGAGTCTTCAAAAATTAAAGTTGAGGATTTCCCTGGTGGCTCAGTGGTTAATAATCTGCCTGCCAATGCAGGGGACATGGGTTCAAGCCCTGGTCTGGGAAGATGCCACATGCCACGGAGCAACTAAGCCCGTGCACCTCAACTACTGAGCCTGCGCTATAGAGCCCGCGAGCCACAACTACTGAGCCTGCGTGCCTCGAGCCCGTGCTCCGCAACAAGAGAAGCCACAGCAACAAGAAGCCTGCGCACCGCAATGAAGAGTAGCCCCGGCTCGCCGCAACTAGAGAAAGCCTGTGTGCAGCAACGAAGACCCAATGTAGCCAAAAATAAATAAATGAATAAATAATTTTTTCAACAAACTAAATTTGAAAGGACATTAAAGAACTATTTGCTCAAACAAAGCCTTAGGAGGAAAATGCAGTGGAAGAGGAAGAAAGAGATGTGGGCTTCCTTCCCTCCCTGGCAGTCCCAAGAGCCTCCACAAGTCTCCTGATTTTAAAAACTTGGAGGAACTGAAGCCCTGGGAGATGAAATGACTCACTCAGAAATCCCAGGCTCCCCTCTCCCACTGAAAGACTCTCTCTTCTGACCAGTAGTGTTCATCTTCACACAAGCTTTTCCTCCAGATTTCTCATCACATTTTCCCATAATCTCAGGCTGGCAAAGTAAAAAATCTTCGACTTCTAAAGCTCAGAGAACACCTATATAATTCCTCTCATTCCTTCCCAACCCATTTCTGAGCAGATGTAATTGGGGGTGAGGAGAAAGCCTTGCAAATAATGAGACTCTAGGTCAGGGTTGTCCAGTGTAACTCTGCAATGATGGAAATGCTCCCTATTTGCACTGTGCAACAGAGTAGTCACTGCACATGCATAGCTATTGAGTGTTTGGAATGTGGCTACACACATGACCAAGTACATTTTATTGAATTTCAAACAATTTAGATGAAGTTGCCACATGTTGCTAGTGGCTAACCTATGGGACAGCACAGCTGTAAACCCTGCCTCCCTAATCCATTCTGGTATAACACCTTGACAAACAAAATCCATCTATTTATTCAAAAGGATTTGTTTTGACTGCTCTATGGAGAACAGTGTGTTAGTATTATACAGCACACACACACAAATAGAAAACATGGGCTCTGCTTTCCAAAAGTACACACACAAAGAGGGGAGAAAGCATGCAGACAGATAACTAGAACCATTAACAGAAAATGGGGTCCCTCTCCAATGGGGAGCTACGGGGCTCGATTAATGAGGCATGCAACAGATGCAGGGCCTTAAAAGATCATGCAACAGGAGAAGGGGACACAAGCATTTTAGAAAAGGGGCAGTAAGGGTAGCGGAACAGAGACGGGGAGGGTCACAAGGTCTGCTTAGGGGATGCCAGGAAGCCCAATCCAGTATGAGTGGTTTTATGTAAGGGGGTCATGGAGAGAACTAGACAGGTCCATTAGGACCAGTTTCCAAACATAAAAATTAGAGACCCAAGGGGAGAACAATGAGAATAAAAAGGAAGGAACCAATATAGATTGCAAAGGAGGAGGATGGTTCAAGACTTTGGAGATGATATGAATACTGGGGATGGTGGAGGATAAGAGATGATTCAAATTTTTAAACCCAGGGTAAAAAGACAAGGATGTCCACCCTAGCCACTTTTATTCAATATAGTTTTGGAAGTCCAAGCCATAGCAATCAGAGAAGAAAAGGAAATAAAAGGAATTCAAATTGGAAAATAAGAAGTAAAACTGTCACTGTTTGCAGATGACATGATACTATACATAGAAAATCCTCAAGATGCTACCAGAAAACTACTAGAGCTCATCAGTGAATCTGGTAAAGTTGCAGGATACAAAATTAATACACAGAACTCTCTTGCATTCCTATACACTAACAATGAAAGATCACAAAGAGAAATTAAAGAAATAACCCCATTTATCATCACATCAAAAAGAATAAAATAGCTAGGAATAAACCTACCTAAGGAGGCAAAGACCTGTACTCAGAAAACTATAAGATACTGATGAAAGAAATTGAAGACGACACAAACAGATGGAGAGACAGACCATGTTCCTGGATTGGAAGAATCAATATTGTCAAAATGGCTATACTACACAAAGTAACAGACAGATTCAATGCAATCCCTATCAAATTACCAATAGCATTTTTCACAGAATTAGAATAAAAAAGTTTACAATTTATATGGAAACACAAAAGACTCCAAATAGCCAAAGCAAACTTGAGAAAGAAAAATGGACCTGGAAGAATCAGGCTCCCTGACTTCAGACTATACTACAAAGCTACATTAATCAAGACAGTACAGTACTGGCACTAAAACAGATATATAGATCAACGGAACAGGATAGAAAGTCCAGAGATAAACTCACGTACCTATGGTAATCTAGTCTATGACAAAGGAGGCAAGAATATACAATGGAGAAAGACAGTCTCTTCAATAAGTGGTGCTGGGAAAACTGGACAGCTATACGTAAAAGAATGAAATTAGAACAGTCTCTAACATGATATACAAAAATAAACTCAAAATGAATTAAAGACCTAAATGTAAGACCGGAAACCATAAAACTCTTAGAGGAAAACATAGGCAGAACACACTGTGACATAAATCGTGGCAAGATCCTTTTTGATCCACCTCCTAGAGTAATGAAAATAAAAACAAAAATAAACAAATGGGACCTAATTAAACTCAAAAGCTTTTGCACAGCAAAGGAAACCATAAACAAAACAAAAAGACAACCCACAGAATGAGAAAAAATATTTGCAAATTAACTCTGACAAGGGATTAATCTCCAAAATTTACAAACAGCTCATGCAGTTCAACATCAAAAAAACAAACAACCCACTGAAAAAATTGGCAAAAGATCTAGACAGGCATTTCTCCAAAGAAGACATACAGATGGCCAAAAAACATGTGAAAAGATGCTCAACATCAGTAATTATTCGAGAAATGCAAATCAAAACTACAATGAGGGCTTCCCTGGTGGTGCAGTGGTTGAGAGTCCACCTGCCGATGCAGGGGACGCAGGTTCGTGCCCTGGTCCGGGAAGATCCCACGTGCCGCGGAGCAACTAAGCCCATGCACCACAACTACTGAGTCTGCGCTCTAGAGCCCGCAAGCCACAACTACTGAAGCCTGCATGCTCTAGGGCCCACATGCCACAACTACTGAGCCCACGTGCTGCAACTACTGAAGCCCATGTGCATAGAGCCCGTGCTCCGCAACAAAAGAAGCCACCGCAATCAGAAGCCTGCGCACCGCAACGAAGAGTAGCCTCCACTCACCACAACTAGAGAAAGCCTGCACGCAGCGAGGACCCAATGCAGCCAAAAAAAAAAAAATTGTTAAAACTACAATGAGGTATCGCCTCACACCAGTCACAATGGCCATCATCAAAAGTCTACAAACAGTAAATGCTAGCAAAGGTGTGGAAAAAGGGAACCCTCTTACACTGTTGGTGGGAATGTAAATTGGTACAACCACTATGGAGAACAGTATGGAGGTTCCTTAAAAAACTAAAAATAGAGCTACCATATGACCCAGCAATCCCACTCCTGGGCATATATCCAGAGAAAACCATAATTCGAAAAGATACATGCACGCCAGTGTTCATTGCAGAACTATTTACAAAAACCAGGACATGGAAGCAACCTAAATGTAAGCAACCACAGACAGATGAATGGATAAGAAGATGTGGTACATATATACAATGGAATATTACTCAGCCATAAAAAAGAATGAAACAATGCCGTTTGCAGCAACATGGATGGACCTAGAGATTGTCATACTGAGTGAAGTAGGTCAGACAGAGAAAGACAAATATCATATGATATCACTTATATGTGGAATCTAAAAAAAAATGGTACAAATGAATTTGTTTACAAAACAGAAATAGAGTCACAGATGTAGAAAACAAACTTATGGTTACCAAGGGGGAAAGGGGAGGGGAGAGATAAATTGGGAGATTGGGATTGACATATACACACTACTATACATAAAACAGATAACTAATAAGAACCTACTGTATAGTATAGGGAACTCCACTCAATACTCTGTAATGACGTATATGGGAATAGGATCTAAAAAAGAGTGGATATATGTATAACTGATTCACTTTGCTGTATACCTGAAACTAACACACATTGTAAATCAACTATACTCCAATAAAAATTCATTTTAAAATAAATAAATAAATAAACCCAGGGTAAATGGACAATAGATGGCAGCATTAATGGGGAAGATACTGGAGAAAGGGAACGTGGTGACTATCTGAAGGTTGTTGAAGTTGAGGTTGATGAGATAGCCAGATGGACCAACAAGCAGTTTGAGAAGTGAAATGAGACTGAAATAAGAGAAGAGAGGCTGAGGGGTGTGAGAGTCAAACCAGAGACCCCTGACTGAAATCAGAGTAGAGGGGTAGGTACAGGAGGAGGAGGAAGGAAAGAAGAGACCCATGGACAGACTCTGCATCCAATGGGAAATAGCCCCTTTTCAGGGGTGAAGGAGAAACAGAGAAGGAACGTCCCCTACTACAGGGAAAGGACAGAGACTTCTCACTGCATACCCTCTGTACCTCTTCAATGAGCATTCCTGGCTTCCTAACTGGAATGCATACTGGGCAAAGATGGAGACTGTATCAGATATTTCAATCCCCATGTCCACAAGAGAGCAAATTAAGCCCCAGTCCTACCTGAATAACTCAATACCTCAAGAAGAGACAGAAGGGTATGTAAAGGGCCCCAGCAGAGGGTGAGCCATAGAGGTTTTGCCTCAGTAGTGTGGAAAATTAGCCCTAGATTAAAACACTGCTCTGGATCCCCCTAACAAACCTTAAAAAGCAAGACCCATGCTTCTATGTGATCTAGTTCAGTGGTTCCCAATCCTGGCAAATGGGGAAATCACCGAAAGACTGCTGGTGGGGCCCACCCTCAGAGAGGATGATTTAACAGCCTGGGAAACCAGTATCACTTTAAAGCTCCCCAGGTGACTCTACTGATGCCACCCACTGATGCCAGAGATGTGTAAGATTTCTCACCCAGTTATTAGAGTTCCCTTTCATTCTCCCCACTACTGATGACATTTTCAATACTGATGTAACAAAGTTAGCAAGCGTTTTTTGCAGCTTTCAAGATGCTAACATATTTTAAGCACAACCCATTAGCGGGAGTCTCACACACATTATCTCATTGACTACTTAGAGAATCCTGGAGAAGTTCCGTTACCTGCCCAAGACCCCACAATTAGCAACAGCCCACGAGGGCTGACCCCAGAGCCGCCCCTCTTTTCTGTTGCTCCTGTGCTGTCCTCAAGCCCAGCAATTCTTAGATGTCCTAAGAAGGAGGTGAAAGAAGCACCTCAGGCATTGTGAGATACAGGAAAGGAGTCAGCGGCAGAACTTTGACTAAAACCCATGATTTCTCCCTGGAACCACCTCCTTCACCCAAGCATGGCTCATAAAGGCAATGGCCAGGAGAGACACCTGGCAAGGCCAGGACAAGAGAGTGCAAAAATAATTTCCTTTCCTTATTCTTGTTCAACTCTATACCAGTGTAAACATGAGTTTTAGAAATACCTTACACTCCTAAGTAGTAAGAATTTCTCTGAATGAGAAACTCAGTTACATGAAAGGATTCCTCTTCCCCAAAAGGAGACCAACAAAAGATGAAAGACTTGGCCCAACCTGGCCAGGGGGTTTTCTATCCTTGTCTGACACTCTCTAGGCTGCAGGGAGGGGAGCACAAACTCTACGGGTCTGCGCCCATTTTCAACGTCCGTGCAGCTCTGGGGGGAAGGAAAACGGAGAAGGCCTGAGAACAGCCACGTTCATCAGGGCTGATTCAACGCCGCGCGTTAACTGCTAACAACGCAGCCTAAAAGAGGCCAACAAGTGGACGCATCCACCGTGGTGCTGCCTGATCTCGAAGCTCAGGGTCAGGGCTCAGCCTAGCTTTCAGAGTCTGAAATTCCAGGTTCCTGGGTCCTAGGCGCGGGCGCGGCCGCCTTACCCGCAGGAGCACAGGTCGCAGATGCACTTCCTCTTCACCGGGGCCATGCAGAGACCTGGAGGCCGGCGCAGAGCATCCCCCGCCGCTGCCTCCTAGACCCCGACCGCCTCGCAGGGGGCGCGCCGAGTCTCCTGGACCTTGGCAAATATCCTGAATAATGACTCCAGAGAAAACTTAGGTGACCCTTTTGCAAAGCCCAGTCTTCCGTTTCCTTCCCTGAGCCGGCCTTGCACGGGAGCAGAACAGAGCATGGACCACGCGGGCCCGGGCGACCTCCCCCTGCACGCACCGCCCCGGCCCCTGCACGCACCGCCCCGCCTCTGCCCGCCCTAGGCCCGCTGGGCCTCTGTGACGTCACCGGGGCCACAGGTGCACCTGTGAGGTCAGGAAGCTTGCAGCGGCTTGCCTGGCAGGCCCAGGACAAAGGTCCCCCATTGGGCCTTGTTGAAACCTCAGGAAAAGCGAAGAATATGACGACTTTGGAAAGCTCGTGGGTGCACAAGTCAGCAAATGCCCTGCTCACTTGGGCAAAAAGGCCGAAAACCCCACCCTCATCACACTGGGTGGCATTTTCTATCTCTAGGATCCATGGTGCCCCTTGGTATAGAAAGGCATCCATTTCCAGATCTTCCTTGTGGAAATCGATGCCTTCAGCTCTTCAAATAGACCTCGCACTCTGAGAACAAAGCAGTTTCAGGGCACCTCGGCCTTGACTGCCCCAGGTGATAGTAATGATGCCGGAGCAGTGGTCCTCAAGTTTCCGTGTGCATCAGAATCACCTGGCTTGATAAAAGCCAGATTGCCACACCCCACCCCTGAGTTTCTGATTCAGTGGGCCTAGCAAGTTCTGAGCCACTCCGATGCTGCTAGGCCAGGGGCCACACTTTAAGAAGCACAGTTTGGGAGATTATTTTGCCCTCTCTATAACCAGCCTACCCCTATTATAGTGTTTCTTCAGCTCACCTGACCCTGAGAACCACTACAGATCCTACCTAGAAACCACTGGCATCAACATCTCTAATCTGGGACTCTAGTTTCAACAAGAAGCCAGGTGATTTGAATCACAAAGCAAGCTCAGGAGACACTGCTCTGATGGGTGGTTTGGAATTAAACACGATGACTTCCCCGTTGTGGGATATGGGAGCTTCAAGTATTGACAATCCTATGCTTGTTTTTCTTTCCCACACTTCCTCACTCTTGCCATTAGTTTTTGTGAAGGAGTGAGTCAGTAAGTCAGAGGCATTTTAGACTGCAGAACACTTAATATTCAGAGTTTTTTTGGATTTTTTTCTTCCATGTTAGGCTCTAGAATAGAGATCAGCAAAGTATTGGCAACAGGCCAAATTCAGCCGGCCGCCTGTCTTTGTACGGCCAGCAAGCTAAGAATGTTTTTTTACATTTTTAAATGGTTGAAAAAAATTAAAAGAATAATACATGACCCATGAAACATATAAAATTCAAGTTTCGGTGTCTACAATATTTGTAGAAATATTCCTGATTTTGCCTCTTGGCCCACAAAAGCTAAAATATTTACTATATGACTTTTTACAGAGAAAGTATGCTGACCTCAGCTCTAAAAAGTCAAAGAGGGCGATCCAGAGGGGAGCAAAGATTACTGATCATTCTTAAGGACAGGGGAGGGTGAAGCTGCTCCTTGCCTTCTCAGTAGGAGGTCAGGGCCCTAAAGGGGAGGATGGAAACCTGAGGGGACAGGATGGAGACAGGGGAGCTATTGGAAGCCGAGGAAAAGCCTGCATGCCATCCCTTACCATTGACAGAGAACATCACATGGGCCTTACAGAGGAACTACAGTGATGAACACCAGCCTTCTCTTGACAGCTGTCTTAACATTATCTATGGATCTTCCAGAAGAAAACTGTCACACTCATGCACCCAGACTTGGATGAGAAGCACCCCCCCCCATTCAAACTGCCCTTGTGGATAGCAGCTTTGTCAACAACCCATGGCACTCCCAACTTCCCCCATCCCTGCTCTCAACAAAGCGTGGAGATCTTGAAAGATGAAGATGGTATGGATAAAATGGCATCAACACTGGTACTTTTGTAGAGCTGGTGCTGGATGAGACAAACTTTCCTCCCCCTCCTTGTTACAATTACTGCCCATGTTTTGTTAGTTCCAGACAACTCTACCCTAACTCATATAAACAACTCTCTAATCCTGTTCCAAATCGTCCTATGCCTATGTCACTTGCTATACATTAAACACTTTTGCATACTTTCCCTTAAGCTCTCTTGTCCATCTCTTAAAACTGACATAAATCTGTCTTACTCATATTGCAAACAAGAACACTGAAGCTAGGAGGTAAACTCACTCATGATCACACAGCTAATGAGTACTAGAGCTGAGATTCAGGCCCACTTTGATCTTTTTTTTCAAACTTTTCCTCCCAGGAAAAAGAATGAATGGGTAAGCTGGAGATCTTAGGGACCACTGCAAATGGTATTTTATCTTAAAATTTTATATTTACTTCTTAATATTGCCATCTTTAATATTTCCCCAACATCTTTTTGTAAAATTGACACTCAGTGAAGCCATACAATTTCTTTCCTGTGGCCTTAAAACCCATCCAACCCCAAACTCACTGCTGTATACTATCAGAAAATCTACTCTTTGTAGAGCACTGTTAAAAATCTATAGTTACTCCTCTGAGTACAAAGCACTTTAGCAAACATTGCCTTTTTTACCATCTTTAATTATTTGGAATTGCTAAACTTCATTGGCACCAATAGAGACTAGCCCATCGTGACACATAAACTGGGCATCTACCATTCATTCCACAAACACTTATTGATCTCCTATGATGAATCAGACACTGTGCTGAATGACAGAGACAAGGAACAGGAACCTCATGGAACCTAAATATAGAAGGAGAAGCAGGTGACCGAAATATTGCCCAAGTGTATCATTATGAACTATGTTAAGTATCAAGAAGGATAAATAGGGGGACCTGGTGAATTCTATCAAATATTTGAGAAAGAAGTAATACCAATCCTACACATGATCTTTTAGAAAATTTAGGAACACTTCCCACTTAATTCTACAAGGCCAGTATTACCCTGATTCCAAAGCCAGACAAAATTGTCACACAAAAACTATAGACCACTATCTCTTGTAAATATAAATGTAAAAATCCTTTAAAAATATTAGTAAACTGAACCAGCAATATATATAAAGGATTATATGCCATGACCAAGAGGAGTTTATACCAGAAATACAAGGTTGTTTTAACACTGGAAAATCAATTAATGTAATATACCACATCAATAGAATAAAGGACAAAACTACTAGATCTTCTCAATGATTCAGAAAGGCATTTT
Source organism: Physeter macrocephalus (assembly GCF_002837175.3). Taxonomy (NCBI): domain Eukaryota; kingdom Metazoa; phylum Chordata; class Mammalia; order Artiodactyla; family Physeteridae; genus Physeter; species Physeter macrocephalus. Next base: position 61,211,493 of record NC_041222.1, read on the forward strand.
ACAAAATCCAATAACCATTCTTGATTTTTTTTTTTTACAAAATCTTCAGGAAATTAGAAAAAGAAGGGAACTTCCTCAACCTGATAAAAGGCATTTACAAAAAAGCTACAACTACCATCATGCTTAGCAGTAAGACTGAATATTCCCTGCCACTGTGAGAAACAAAACAAGATGTCTGTTCTCACCACTTCTATTCAACACCCTACTGGAGGTTCTTGCCAGTGGAATAAAAAAAGAAAAAAGAGTTAAAGGCATTCAGTTTGGGAAGGAAAAAATAAAACTATATCTACAGATGACATGGTCCTATACGTAGAAAATCCTAAGAACTCTACACACACACACACACACACACACACACACACACACACACACACACACAGAGAACTACCAAAAACAAGAAAGTTAAACAAAGCCACAGGAGACAAGATCAATTACAAAATCAATTGAATTTCTACATACTAGCAACAAACAATCCAAAAGTTAAATTAATAAAACAATACAATTCACAATAGCATAAAAATGAATACAATACCTAGGAATAAATTTACCCCTTAAGTGCAAGACTTTTACAGTGAAAACTACAAAGCATTGCTGAGAGAAATTAAATAAGAAATAAATGAATGGAGAGATATACCATATGCATGGATCAGAATATTCAATATCGTTAAGAAGGCAATTCTCCCCTAACTGATTTATAGATTCAGTGCAATCCCTATCAAAATCCCAGCAAACTTTTTGTTACAGAAATTGGTGTGCTGATCCTAAAAATGTATACAAAAGGCAAAGGACCTAAAATAGCCAGACAATTCTGAAAAAGAACAACAAAAAAGACTTAAACCACCCAATTTCAAAACTTAGTATCAAAATTATAGCTAAAGTAATCAAGACAGTATGATATTAGCTAAAGATAGACATACAGATCAAGGAAAAGAATGGAGAATCCATAAATAAACTCTTACATTTGTGGTCGATTGATGCCAAAAAAGTGTCATGGCAATTCAATGAGGAAAGGATGGTCTTTTCAACAAATGACACTGGGATAATTGGACATCCATATACAGGAAATTTTAAAAAGAGCTTAAACACTCACACCACCTCATACAAAAATTAACTCAAAATACACCATAAACTTAAATGGAAAACCTAAAACTGTAAAACTTCTAGAAGAAAGCATATACGTAAATCTTTATAACCTTTGTTAGACAAAGCTATCTTAGACATACACCAAAATCATGATCCATAAAAATAAAAAATTGACATATTGGACTTTATAAAAATAATTTACTCTTCAAAAGACACTATTAAGGGACTTCCCTGGTGGTGCAGTGGTTAAGAATCTGCCTGCCATTGCAGGGGACATGAGTTCAATCCCTCGTCCAGGAAGATCCCACATGCCATGGAGCAACTAAGCCTGTGTGCCAAAACTACTGAGCCCACATGCCACAACTACTGAAGCCTGCGTGCCTAGAGCCCGTGCTCCACACCAAGAGAAGCCACCGCAATGAGAAGCCCGTGCACTGCAATGAAGAGTAGCCCCACTCACCGCAACTAGAGAAAGACTGCACAGAGCAAGACCCAATGCAGCCAAAAATTTATTAATTAATTAATTTTTAAAAAGACGATTAAGAGAATGAAAAGACAAGTACAAGCAATCCTGAGAAAGAAAAATGGAGCTGGAGGACTCAGACTCCCTGACTTCAGACTATACTACAAAGCTACAGAAATCAAAACATTATGGTATTGGCACAAAAACAGAAATATAGATCAGTGGAACAGGATAGAAAGCCCAGAAAGAAACTCACACACCTATGGTCAATTAATCTATGACAAAGGAGACACAAATAAACAATGGAGAGAAGACAGTGTCTTCAATAAGTGGTGCTGGGAAAACTGGACAGCTATATGTAAAATAATGAAATCAGAACACTCTCTAACACCATACAGAAAAATAAACTCGAAATGGATCAAAGACTTAAATGTAAGGCTGGATACTATAAAACTCTTAGAGGAAAACTTAAGCAGAACATTCTATGACATAAATCACAGCAATATCTTTTTTGATCCACCTCCTAGAGTAATGAAAATAAAATAAATAAATAAACAAATTAGACCTAATTAAACTTAAAAGCTTCTGCACAGCAAAGGAAACCATAAACAAAATGAAAAGGCAAACTTCAGAATGGGAAAAAATATTTGCAGATGAAGTGACCAACACAGGATTAATCTCCAAAATATACAAACAGCTCATGTAGCTCTATGTCAAAAAAACAAACAACCCAATCAAAAAATGGGCAGAAGACCTAAATAGACATTTCTCCAAAAAAAAATACAGATGGCCAAAAAGCACATGAAAATATGCTCAACACTAATTATCAGAAAAATGCAAATCAAAACTACAATGAGGTATCACCTCACAACAGTCAGAATGGCCATCATCAAAAAGTCTACAAACAGTAAATGCTGGAGAGGGTGTGGAAAAAAGGGAACCCTCTTACACTGTTGGTGGGAATGTAAATAGGTACAACCACTATGGAGAACAGTATGGAGGTTCCTTAAAAAACTAAAAATAGGGCTACCATACGACCCTGCAATCCCACTCCTCAGCATAATCCTAAACCATAATCCTAAAGGATACATGCACCCCAATGTTCACTGCAGCACTATTTACAATAGCCAGGACATGGAAGCAACCTAAATGTCCACTGACAGTGGAATGGACAAGGAAGATGTGGTACATATATACAATGGAATATTACTCAGCCATAAAAAAGAATGAAATAATGCCATTTGCAGCAACATGGATGGACCTAGAGATTATCATACTAAGTCAGACAGAGAAAGACAAATATAATATGATATCACTTGTATGTGGAATCTAATTTTTAAAAAAAGAAAAGAAACAAATGAACTTGTTTACAAAACAGAAACAGATTTACAGATATTGAAAACAAACTTATGGTTACCAAAGGGGAAACATGGCAGGGGGAGGGGAGGAGAGGGATAAATCAGTAGCTTGGGATGAACACACACACACACACACACACACACACACACACACACACTGCTATACATGATAGATAACAAAGGACTTCCCTGGTGGTGCAGTGGTTAAGACTCTGCACTCCCAATGCAGGGGGCTGGGGTTCAATCCCTTGTCAGGGAACTAAATCCCACATGCGTGCCACAACTAAGAGTTTGCATGCCACAACTAAAGAGCTGGTGAGCCGCAACAAAGGAGCTGGCAAGCCGCAACTGAGGAGCCTGCTTCAACTAAGGAGCCCACCTGCCACAACTAAGACCCCGCACAGCCAAATAATAAATAAATAAATAAACATTAAAGAAAAATTGATAATGCCTACTTAAAAAAAAAAGATAGATAACCAACAAGGACCTACTGTATAGCACAGGGAACACTTGTCAATATTCTGTGATAACCTATATGAGAAAAGAATCTAAAAAGGAATGAATATATATACATGTATAACTAAATAATTTTGCTGTACACCTGAAACTAACACAACATTGTAAATAAACTATACTCCAATAAATTTTTATTTTATTTTTTTATTTATTTATTTTAATAAATTTATTTATTTATTTTTGGCTGTGTTGGGTCTTCATTGCCGCATGCAGGCTTTCTCTAATTGTGGGGAGCAGGGGCTACTCTTCATTGCAGTGCGTGGGCTTCTCATTGTGGTGGCTTCTCTTGTTGTGGAGCATGGGCTCTAGGCACGCGGGCTTCAGTAGTTGTGGTATGTAGGCTCAGTAGTTGTGGCTCACGAGCTCTAGAGTGCAGGCTCAGTAGTTGTGGCTCACAGGCTTAGTTGCTCTGCAGCATGTGGGATCTTCCCGGATGAGGGATCGAGCCCATGTCCACTGCACTGGCAGGTGGATTCTTAACCACTGCACCACCAGGGAAGTCCCTCCAATAAAATTTTTAAAAAGAAAAAAAAATTGCTACTATGTGAGTGACCACTGAAGCAACTTGGAACTGATGTCAGTGATAAGGACAACAGAAAGAAATAATTTAGTGAAAAATTAAATAAAGAATAGTTGATAAAGGGAAATAAAAAAGATAAGTACAGACTGAGTGAGAGAAATACTTGCACATCATTTATCTGATAAAGGACCATATCCAGAATATGCAAAGAACTCTTACAACTCTTAATAACACAACCCAATTTTAAAAGAGCAAAAGATTTCAAGAGATACTTCACCTAAGAAAATATATGAATGCCTAATAAGCACATGAAAATATACTTGTGCAGAAAAGAGTTAACAAAGCAAGCCTGAGACTGCTATGCTTAGAAAGTCCTACTTGCAAGGATTGCCCTTGGCTAAGAACTTGGATCTCAGGAGAGTTCCCACCATTCCCTAGTAACAATAACCCACTGTGCCTAAATTGTAAACAATGTAGTTTACACTGAACACCTACTTTCCTTCTAGGAACCTGAAATTTTGGTGCATGGTAGGTAAATGGTGCCTACATGACTGGCCCCCAATAAAAAACCCTGGGCCCTGAGTTCCCAATGAGATTTCACGGTAGACAACATTTCACACGTGTTGTCACAACTCACTGCTGGAGGAATTAAGTATATTTTGTGTGACTCCACTGGGAAATGACTTTTAGAAGCCTGTACCTGACTTCCTCCAGACTTTACTCCATGTGTCTTTTCTCTTTGCTACTTTTGTTATTAGTTCTTTTACTTTAATAAATCATAGCCATGAGCATGACAACATGCTAAGTCCTGTGAGTCCTCCTAACAAATCATGGAACCTGGCGGGTGGTCTTCACGACCCCCAACACGATGTATGACACCAATAATCATTAGGGATATGCAAATTATAACCATAATGAGACTCCACCTCACATCCATTAGAATGGCTATAAACCAATATTGTTCCCAAGGATCTGAAAAAAGTGGAACTCTCATGCATTGCTGGTAGGAGTATAAAATGGGTCAGCCACTTATGAAAAAGTTTGGTAGTTTCTTTAAAAGTTAAACATATACTTACTGTAATTCTACCCGTAGGTATTTACCCAAGAGATATGAAAACATGTGTCCATACAAAAACTTTAATATGAATGTTTATGGTAGCATTATTCATAATGGCATAAAAACTGGAAACAATTCCCATTTCCATCAACTGGTGAATGAACAAAATGTAGTAGTATATATTCATACAATGGAGCACTATTTAGCAATAAAAATAAATGGAATACTGAAACATGTTACAATTTGGATGAACCTCAAAAACCTTATGCTAAGAGAAAGAAGCAAGATACAAAATAACTATATGGGGCTTCCCTGGTGGCGCAGTGGTTGAGAGTCCACCTGCTGATGAAGGGGACACGGGTTCGTGCCCCGGTCCAGGAAGATCCCACATGCCGCAGAGCAGCTGGGCCCGTGAGCCATGGCTGCTGAGCCTGCGCGTCCAGAGCCTGTGCTCCGCAACGGGAGAGGCCACAACAGTGAGAGGCCCGCGTAACGCAAAAATAAATAAATTAATTAATTAAATAAATTAAAATAACTATATGATTCCACTTACATAAAATTTCTAGAGAAAGCAAATCTATAGAGACAGAAAGCAAAACAGTAGTTGCCTGGGTCTCAGGTTGGGAGTGGAGACTGACTGCAAACAGAAGCAAGAGAAATTTGGTGGGGGGTGGTGTGATAGAAATATTCTAAAAATGAGCTGCGGTCATGGAAATGTACCTTATATACAATGGATGAATTATGGTAGGTAGATTATACCTCAATAAAGTTTTTTTAATATTTCAATTTCATTGGTGTATAGTTGATTTACAATGTGTTAGTTTCAGGTGTACAGTCAAGAAAGATTTTTTTAAGAAAAAAGTCACTTGCAAAAAGTCCCCTTCAGTGTCATTATCAAATTATTATTTAGTTTTGAATAATTTAGGTAAAGATTTTTCTTATTTCCAAACAAGGTGGTAGATTAAACATACAGATTTATCTTTCTCTCTCCAAAATCCCACTAAAATGAGAGTAATGGGAGGACGGGGTACGGACAAAGATAGAATAAGAGATAATAGCATCAAATTTGGGGAAGCAGAAAAGCACAAGGAAGAATGGTGCCTGACTTAGCTGACCCAAGAAAACTGAATCCTTAGCCAATAGCAGAGAAAGTCGGGAAGAAGAATTATTTTTACCACAGAACCTCCAAAATGTTCAAGATTCAGCAGCATCAGTGACAGTAAAACACTAGAAACAGAAGGACTGATTGAAGACCTGTTTAAGAAGCAGTTAGAGGATATATGGTACAACACAGGGAATATAGCCAATATTTTATAATAACTATAAGTTATAGTTATAACTATATAACCTTTAAACATTGTGAATCACTATGTTGTCTACCTGAAACTTATATAATATTGTACATCAATTATCCCTCAGTAATTTAAAAAATGAAGCAATTAGACCCACAGATCCCCTCCTCAATTCCAGATAGCCAGGCAACTATTCCTCTCCCACTAATCCCAAACACTATCAGTTTTTATTCCCGGAAAAGAGTAAACCAGAGTGTCTCTGAATTGGGGGAACACCAAGGACATTGAGGAATGGAGTACCATGTTGAAAACAGGAGGATTAAGTGAAGTCTGCCTATAAACTGAATATTAGGACCCTGGTTTTCTTCTCCTAGAATGACCAGAATGTTATTTATCAGGCTTATATTCATCCCAGCCCAGCAGAAGAATCTTGGAAGAATCAAAGCAGCCAAATAGAACAAGTCTAAAGATGCAGGCAACAGAAGTTTCCTCAAAGAAATGGCTCAGCCAGATGACTTTCCAATGAACCTCATAGTTTGCCAGTGCTACCCACAGGCTTTAAATGAGTTTAAATAAGAGCAGACAGCCAAAAATCACTAGACAATGAGGAAAGTTTCTAACATGAAAAAGTCAGACTAAAACAAAACAAACCAACAAAAGAAATTTGGAAGAAATCAAGACTAAACAGAGATGAAAAATGTCTTTAATGTTACCAATATCCTCAAAGAGGTAAAAGATGTTTTGTCCAAGAAAATAATTTATATTTGTAAAGGAACAATCAGAAAAAGAAATAGCCTATGGAAATTTAAAATATGATACCAAAATTTAAAGCTCCAAAGAAGAGATGGAAGATTAAGATGATGAAAATCTCCTGGAAAACAGAGCAAAAAGACAAATAGAAAATAAGAAAGGGAATATAAAAGCATTAGAGGATAGTTCATGAGATCCAATATCCAGATCACTGGAGTGTTGATAACAGAGAACAGAGAATACAGAAGAAATGTATCATCAAAAAAGTCCAGAACATTTTCCAGAATTAAAGGACATGAGAAGGCCCAACACAAAGAAAACTGGGGCTCAAAGTTTCACAACACCAGAGACAATGAGAAAATCTAAGTTTTTAAGAGAGAAAATAGATCAATAATAATAATAGTAAACAGATCAAACACAAATTAACGGGCATCAGACTTACTAGAAGCTAAAAGACAATGGAGTAATGCCTCTAAGACTTTGAGGGAATATTATTTCCAACCAACCAAATGTCAGAGTAAAAATAAAGACAATTTCAGAAAGGCGATGTCTTGAAACTTTTATTGCTCTCATGCTTTTTATCAGGAAGCTACTGGAGAATGTGTTCCACCAAGTGAGTGAATAAGGTAAAAAATGAGGAACGGATAGGATCAAGGAAAAAGGGTACTTAAGAAAGGGGAAGGAAATCCCAGAATGATAGTGAAAGGAGATCAGTTCACCTGTAGAGGAGACACTGAGGATCCCAGAACAGATGTCACCAAGGAGATGAAATTGAGTTTGAATATAATGAGATTTTCCATACACTATTTTGTATTATGACATTTTGCTGTATGTTTTATTTCCATAAACTAGAGCAAGGGAGGATATTTTAACTTCCTGTCTTGCACACATGCTAACATAGTGCCCTACACATACTAGATATTCAAAAAAAATTTTTAATTACAAGGTATTGTTTTATTTTTTATAATTATTATTTATTTTTAAAAGTTTTGGCTGTGTTCAGTCTTTGTTGCTGTGCACGTGCTTTCTCTAGTTGCAGCTAGCAGGGGCTACTCTTCGTTGCGGTGCACGGGCTTCTCATTGCAGTGGCTTCTCTTGTTGTGGAGCATGGGCTCTAGGTGCACAGGCTTCAGTAGTTGTGGCTCACAGGCTCTAGAGCGCAGGCTCAGTAGTTGTGGCACACGGGCTCAGGTGCTGCACAGCATGTGGGATCTTCCTGGAATGGGGCTCGAACCCATGTCCCCTGCATTGGCAGGTGGATTCTTTTTTTTTTTTAACATCTTTATTGGAGTATAACTGTTTTACAATGGTGTGTTAGTTTCTGCTTTACAACAAAGTGAATCAGTTATACATATACATATGTTCCCATATCTCTTCCCTCTTGTGGCAGGTGGATTCTTAACCACTGTGCCATCAGGGAAGCCCAATATTCAAATATTTTTTATTTTATTTTATTTTTTTCTGAAAAGCAGCACTGTTTTTAATGAGTTTTAGTCCGGAATACAAAGCAAGGTGCTAGTTGTTGCCTCAATGATAGTACGATGATAAACAATGGCTTTTTCTTCCCCCATTAAGGAAAGTTACAGCTGTGTATCAGATGGACAGGATGAGACATTTGAATAAGTGAATGGAAGAATGGAATACCTATATTTGTAGAGTATAGCACACTAAAAAGGGCTGTATGGTGGATCTGGAGTATCCTAACTTAGGAAGCTTCAGTATCCTGAAAACACTGATAAATTCTGAATGAATGATACCGAATAACACTAATTCATTCATCTACTTAAAGACCAAGGACAGAACAATGTTGTATTTTCACAGGCGCAGTATGGCCTGTTATTAGGTAAGTAGACCCTGCAGTTATTCTATATGAGTTCAAATTTCCATTTCAACAACTATAACTAAATTATATTAATGGATACATACTATTAATTGAGGTAAATTATGACATCAATAGTATAAAAATGTGAAGAAGAGGTAAAAATGGAGAGTTCTTATATGCAAGTGAAGTTTTTATCAGCTTATTTTAAGTCTATTTTAGACTGTTAAAACTATAAGATATTTTATGTAGGCCCTTTGTAATCACAAAGCTAATGCCTATAGAAGTTACACAAAAGAAAAAGAGAAAAGAATCGAAACACTACAAAAAAAACAAAACACAAAGGAAGATAACAAGAGAGAAAAGAAGGACAAAAGAACTACAAGACAAAGAGAAAATAGTTAACATAATGGCAACTGTAAATCCTTCCCTATCAATAATTACTTTAAATGTAAATAGACTAAACTCCCCAATAAATAGATACAGAGTAGCTAAAAGAATATGAAAACCAAGATTCAACTGTATGCTGCCCATAAGAAACTCACTTTAAATTCAAGAACACACATAGGCTAAAAGTGAAGGGATGGAAAAAGGAATTCCATGAAAATGGTAACCAAAACAAACAAAACAAAACAAACAGGAGTGGCTAAACATCTATCAGACAAAGTAGACTTTCAGTCAAAAAAAACCAAAAAACAGAAAACTGTTCCTAGAGACAAAGAAGGTCACTACATAATGATAAAAGGGTCAACTCAAAAGGAAAATATAACAATTATAAATGCACGCACATCCAACATCAGAGCACCTAAATATATTTTTTAAAAATATTGACAGATCTGAGAGGAGAAATTAACAGCAATACAACAATAACATGAGACTTCAATACCCCACTTGCAATAATAGACAAAACATCCAGACAGAAAATCAATAAACAGTGGACTTGAACAACACTATTAACCAAACAGATATATACAGAACTTTTCACCAAACAGCAGAGGAATACACATTCTTCTTAAGTGCATACAGAAACATTCTCCAGGATAAATCACATTAGGTCACAAAACAAGTCTTAAAAAATTTAAGATCAAAATCATACCAAGTATCTTTTCTGATCAGAATGTAAAAACTAGAAATCAATAAAGTAAGAAAACAGGAAAATTCACAAATACATGGAAACTAAACAACACACTCTTGAATAAATCACTAGGTCAAAGAGGAAACCAAAAGGGAATCCAAAAAATGTCTTGAGACAAAAGCAAAAACACAATGTACCAAAACTTATGGGATGCAGCAAAAGCAAGACTAAGAGGACTTAGGATGAAGTGATGAAAACCTACCTTTAAAAAGATCTCAAATAAACAATCAGACTTTACACCTCAAGGAACTAGAAAAAAGCAAAACAAACTAAACCCAAAATTAATAGAAGAAAATAAATAATAAAGATCAGAGAAGAAATCAATCAAATAGAGAATAGGTGGAAAAATCAACAAAACTAAGAGTTGGGTTTTTTGAAAAACTAAAACCAACAAACCCATAGCTCAAGTAAGAAAAATGAGAGAAGACTCAAATAAAATCAGAAATGAAAGAGGAGACATTACAATGGATGTCTCAGAAATAAAAAGGATCAGAAGGGACTATTATGAACAATTATGTGTGTGCAAATTAGATAAACTATAAAAAATGGATAAATTCCAAGAAACATACAACCTACCAAGACTGAATCAAGAAGAAATATTGTAGAAAGCTTGAACAAACCAGTAACGTATAAGGAGGCTGAAGTGGTCATCAAAACCCTCCAAACAAAGAAAAATCAAGGACCAGATAACTTCACTGCTGAATTCTACCAAACACTAAAAGAAGAATTAATATCAATCCAATAGAGAAAAGATAGTCTATTCAATAAGTGGTGCTAGGAAAACTGGACAGCTACTCGTAAAAGAATGAAATTAGGAGAGGCTTGTCTGCTCACCCATCGGGACGGGCGGGGGTGCTGGGAGCTGAGGCTCGGGCTTCGGTCGGAAGCCTGGAGAGGACTGGGGTTGGCTGCGTGAACACAGCCTAAAGGGGTTAGTGCACCACTCCTAGCCGGGAGGGAGTCTGGGAGAAGTCTGGAGCTGCCGAAGATGCAAAAGACCTTTTCTTCCCTCTTTGCTTCCTGGGGCAAGAGGAGAGGGGATTAAGCACTCGGCTTAAAGGAGCTCCAGAGATGGGCACTGAGCTGCCGAAGAGACAAGAGACTTTTTCTTGCCTCTTTGTTTCCTGGTGCGCGAGGAGAGGGGATTAAGCGAGCCGTTTAAAGGAGCTCCAGAGACGGGCGCGCGAGCCGCAGCTATCAGCGCGGACACCAGAGACGGGCATGAGATGCTAAGGCTGCTGCTGCCGCTACCAAGAAGCCTGTGTGTGAGCACAGGTCACTCTCCACACCTCCCCTCCCGGGAGCCTGTGCAGCCCGCCACTGCCAGGGTCCCGTGATCCAGTGACAACTTCCCCAGGAGAACGCTCGGCGCGCCTCAGGCTGGTGCAAAGTCACGCCAGCCTCTGCTGCCGCAGGCTCGTCCCGCATCCGTACCCCTCCCTCCCCCCGGCCTGAGTGAGCCAGAGCCCCCGAATCAGCTGCTCCTTTAATCCTGTCTGAGCACACAGCAGATGCCCTCGGGAGACCTACACACAGAGGCGGGGCCAAGTCCAAAGCTGAACCCCAGGAGCTGTGTGAACAAGAGGAGAGGGGGAGTTCTCTCCCAGCAGCCTCAGAAGCAGCGGATTAAAGCTCCACAATCGGGCTTCCCTGGTCGTGCAGTGGTTGCGAGTCCACCTGCCGATGCAGGGGACACAGGTTCGTGCCCCGGTCCGGGAAGATCCCACATGCCACGAAGTGGCTGGGCCCGTAAGCCATGGCCACTGAGCCTGTGCTTCCAGAGCCTGTGCTCCGCAATGGGAGAAGCCACAACAGTGAGAGGCCCGCAAGCTCCACAATCAACTTGAAAGGCCCTGCATCTGTGGAATACCTGAATAGACAGCAAATCATCCCAAGTTGAGGAGGTGGACTTTGGGAGCAAGATATATTATTTTTTTCCCCTTTGTCTCTTTTTGTGAGTGTGTATGTGTGTGCTTCTGTGTGAGATTTTGTCTGTATAGCTTTGCTTTCACCATTTGTCCTAGGGTTCTGACCGTCCCGTTTTTTGTTTTTGTTTTTACTTTTTAAAATTTTTCTTCTTAATAATTATTTTTTATTTTAATAACTTTATTTTATCTTCCTTCTTTCTTTCTTCCTTTCTTTCTTCCTTCCTTCTTTCCTTCCTTCCTGCCTTCGTTCCTTTCTATTTTTTCTCCCTTTTATTCTGAGCCTTGTGGATTAAAGGCTGTTGGTGCTCCAGCCAGGTGTCAGGGCTGTGTCTCTGAGGTGGGAGAACCAACTTCAGGACACTGGTTCACAAGAGACCTCCCAGCTCCATGTAATATCAAACGGCAAAAATCTCCCAGAGATCTCCATCTCAACACCAAGACCCAGCTTCACTCAACGATCAGCAAGCTCCAGTGCTGGACACCCTATGCCCAACAACTAGCAAGACAGGACCACGAGCATGCAGCCTGCAAAAAGGAGACCCCAAACACAGTAAGATAGCAAAATGAAAAGACAGAAAAACACACAGCAGATGAAGGAGCAAGGTAAAAACCCACCAGACCTAACAAATAAAGAGGAAATAGGCAGTCTACCTGAAAAAGAATTCAGAATAATGATAGTAAAGATGATCCAAAATATTGGAAATCAGCTGGGCCCGTGAGCCATGGCCGCTGAGCCTGCGCGTCCGAAGCCTGTGCTCCACAACGGGAGAGGGCACGACAGTGAGAGGCCCGCGTACCGCAAAAAAGAAAAAAAAAAAAAAAAGGCACAGCTGATACTTCTCTATTGGGCTTCCCTGGTGGCGCAGTGGTTGCGCGTCCGCCTGCCGATGCAGGGGAATCGGATTCACGCCCCGGTCCGGGAGGATCCCACATGCCTCAGAGCGGCTGGGCCCGTGAGCCATGGCCGCTGAGCCTGCGCGTCCGGAGCCTGTGCTCCACAACGGGAGAGGCCACAACAGAGGGAGGCCCGCATACCACAAAAATAAATAAATAAATAAATAAATAAATAAAGAGGAAGCAAGCAATGATGAACAACACAATAAATGAAATTAAAAATACTCTAGGTGGGATCAATAGCAGAATAACTGAGGCAGAAGAACGGATAAGTGACCTGGAAGATAAAATAGTGGAAATAACTACTGCAGAGCAGAATAAAAAAAAAAGAATGAAAAGAACGGAGGACAGTCTCAGAGACCTCTGGGACAACATTAAACACACCAACATTCGAATTATAGGGGTCCCAGAAGAAGAAGAGG
>NC_041222.1:61224759-61225798 GCF_002837175.3 Physeter macrocephalus
AGACAGTTCAGCACCACCAAACCAGCTTTACAAAAAATGCTAAAGGAACTTCTCTAGGCAAGAAACACAAGAGAAGCAAAAGACCTACAAGAACAAACTCGAAACAATTAAGTAAATGGTAATAGGAACATACATATCAATAATTACCTTAAAGGTAAATGGATTAAATGCTCCCACCAAAAGAAACAGACTGGCTGAATGAATACAAAAACAAGACCCATATATATGCTGTCTACAAGAGACCAACTTCAGACCTAGGGACCCATACATACTGAAAGTGAGGTGGTGGAAAAAGATATTCCATGCAAATGGAAATCAGAAGAAAGCTGGAGTAGCAATTCTCATATCAGACAAAATAGACTTTAAAATAAAGACTATTACAAAAGACAAAGAAGGACACTACATAATTGTCAAAGGATCGATCCATGAAGAAGATAAAACAATTATAAATATATATGCACTGGGAGTTCCCTGGTGGCCCAGTGGTTAAGAATCCACCTTCCAATGCAGGAGTCACAGGTTCGATCCCTGGTCTGGGAAGATCCCATATGCTGTGGAGCAACTAAGACCATGTGCCACAACTACTGAGCCTGTGCTCTAGAGCCTGGGAGCCACAACTGAGCCCACATACCACAACTACTGAAGGCTGCATGTCTAGAGCCTGTGCTCAACAACAAGAGAAGCCTCCACAGTGAGAAGCACGTGCACTATAACAAAGAGTAGCCCCCACTCTCCACAACTAGAGGAAACCTGCATGCAGCAATGAAGACCCAACACAGCCATAAATAAATAAATAAATAAATAAATAAATAAATAAATAAATAAATAAATAAATAAATAAATAAATAAATAAATAAATAAATAAATAAATAAATAAATAAATAAATAAATAAATAAATAAATAAATAAATAAATAAATAAATAAATAAATAAATAAATAAATAAATAAATAAATAAATAAATAAATAAATAAATAAATAAATAAATAAATAAATAAATAAATAAATAAATAAATAAATAAATAAATAAATAAATAAAT
>NC_041222.1:61227399-61227781 GCF_002837175.3 Physeter macrocephalus
GGAGCGGCTGGGCCCGTGAGCCATGGCCGCTGAGCCTGCGCGTCCGGAGCCTGTGCTCCACAATGGGAGAGGCCACAACAGTGAAAGGCCCGCGTACTGAAAAAAAAAAAAAAAAAAAAAAAGAGAAAACACTCCCATTTACGATTGCAACAAAAAGAATAAAATATCTAGGAATAAACCTACCTAGGAGACAAAAGACCTGTATACAGAAAATTATAAGACACTGATGAAAGAAATTAAAGATGATACAAATAGATGGAGAGATATACCATGTTCTTGGATTGGAAGAATCAACATTGTGAAAATGACTCTACTACCCAAAGCAATCTACAGATTCAATGCAATCCCTATCAAACTACCACTGGCATTTTCCACAGAACTA
>NC_041222.1:61228715-61231172 GCF_002837175.3 Physeter macrocephalus
TAAGCTGTGATGAAGTGAGAGAGTGGCATGGACATATATACACTACCAAACGTAGGGTGGATAGCTAGTGGGAAGCAGCCGCCTGGCACAGGGAGATCAGCTAGGTGGTTTGTGACCACCTAGAGGGGTGGGATAGGGAGGGTGGGAGGGAGGGAGACGCAAGAGGGAAGAGATATGGGAACATATGTATATGTATAACTGATTCACTTTGTTGTAAAGCAGAAACTAACACACCATTGTAAAGCAATTATACTCCAATAAAGATGTTAAAAAAAAAAAAGGAAGGAGATTCTGACTCATGCTACAACATGGATGAACCTTGAAGTCATTGTACGAAGTGAAATAAACCAGACACGAGAGGACAAATACCGTAAGATCCCACCTATATGAGGTCCCGAGAGCACTAAAATTCATAGAGACAGAAGATAGAATGGTGGGTACCAGGGGCTGGGGGGAGGGAGAATGAAGAATTATTATTTAACGGGTACAGGGTTTTAGGTTGGGATGATGAGAAACTTCTGGAGATAGTAGTATGGTTGCACAACAATGTAAATATTCATAATACCACTGAATTGTATACTTCAAAATGGTTAAAATGTTAAGTTGTGTTATGTGTATTTTACCACAATAAAAAAATGAGGGGTAAGGATGTGGCCTTTATTTTAAAAAAATGAAATTAGAACATTCTCTAACACAATATACAAAAATAAACTCAAACTGGACTAAAGACCTACATGCAAGACTGGAAACCATAAAACTCCTAGAAGAAAACATAGGCAGGGGATTCCCAGGTGGTGCAGTGGTTAAGAATATGCCCGCCAATGCAAGGGACACAGGTTTGAGCCCTGGCCCGAGAAGATCCCACATGCCGCAGAGGAACTAAGCCCGTGCACCACAGCTACTAAGCCTGAGCTCTAGAGCCTGCAAGACACAACTACTGAGCCCACGTGCCACAACTACTGAAGCCTGCGCGCCTAGAGCCCGTGCTCTGCAACAAGAGAAGCCACGACAATGAGAAGCCCACGCACCACAGTGAAGAGTAGCCCCCACTCACTGCAACTAGAGAAAGCCCGCGCACAGCAAAGAAGACCTAACACAGGCATAAATAAATAAATAAATAAATTTTTTTTAAAAAAGAGAAAGAAAATATAGGCTGAACACTCTTTGACATAAATTGCAGCAATACTTTTTTGGATCTACCTCCTAAAGCAAAGGAAATAAAAGCAAAAGTAAACAAATGGAACCTAATTATTCTCAAAAGCTTTTGCACAGCAAAGGAAACTATCAACAAAACAAAAAGGGCTTCCCTGGTGGCGCAGTGGTTAAGAACCTGCCTGCCAATGCAGGGGACACGGGTTCGAGCCCTGGTCCAGGAAGATCCCACATGCCGCGGAGCAGCTAAGCTAAGTTGTGTGCCACAACTACTAAGCCTGTGCTCTAGAGCCCACGAACCACTACTGAGCCCGTGAGCCACAACTACTGAAGCCCACGTGCCTAGAGCCCGTGCTCCACAACAAGAGAAGCCACCGCAGTGAGAAGCCTGCACACCGCAACAAAGAGTAGCCCCCGCTGGCCGCAACTAGAGAAAGCCCGTGTGCAGCAACGAAGACCCAATGCAGCCAAAAATAAATAAATTTTAAAAAAAAGAAAAGACAACCTATTGAATGGGAGAAAACATTTGCAAATGATATGACAGATAAGGGGTTAATATCCAAAATATATAAACGGCTCATACAACTCAACATCAAAAAAACAAACAACCTAGTTTAAAAATGGGCAGAAGACCTGAATAGACATTTTTCCAGCAAAGACATACAGATGGCCAACAGGTACATGAAAAGATGCTCAACATCATTAATCATCAGAGAAATGCATAGTAAAACCACAGTAAGATATCACCTCACAATGGCTATCATTAAAAAAAAAAATGTAGGGACTTCCCTGGTGGTCCAGTGGTAAAGAATCCGCCTTCCAATGCAGGGGACGTGAGTTCAATCCCTAGTCAGGGAACTAAGATCCCACATGCCACGGGGCAACTAAGCCCACAGGCCACAACTACTGAGCCTGAGCGCCTCAACTAGAGAGAGAAAAAACCTACACGCCACAGCTAGAGAAAGGAAAACCCGCACACCACAACCAGAGAAGAGAAAACCAGCACGCCGCAATGAAAGATCCCTCATGCCTCATCAAAGATCCTGCATGCTGCAACTAAGCAACTAAGACCCAACACAGCCAAAAAACAAAAAACACAAATAGATGACCTAAATGGGAAGGAAATCCAAAAAAAGAGGGGATATATGTATACATATAGCTGATTCACTTTGCTGTACAGTAGAAACTAATACAACATTGTAAAGCAACTATACTCCAATAAAAATTAAAAAAAAAAAACCCACAAATACCAAATGTTGCTGAGGATGTGGAGAAAAGGGAACACTTGTAATTGAGAAAATACAA
>NC_041222.1:61234421-61254207 GCF_002837175.3 Physeter macrocephalus
CTAAATGGGAAGGAAATCCAAAAAAAGAGGGGATATATGTATACATATAGCTGATTCACTTTGCTGTACAGTAGAAACTAATACAACATTGTAAAGCAACTATACTCCAATAAAAATTAAAAAAAAAAAACCCACAAATACCAAATGTTGCTGAGGATGTGGAGAAAAGGGAACACTTGTACACTATTGATGGGAATGTAGGTGCAGCCACTATGGAAAACAGTATGGAGGTTCCTCCAAAAAATTGAAAATAGAATTGCCATATGACCCAGCAATCTCACTACTAGGTATATATTCAAAGGCAAGGAAATCACTATCTGCACCCTCATGTTCATTGAAGGATTCCTTACAATAGCCAAGATGTGGAATCAACCCGTGTCCACTGATGGATGAATAAAGAAAATGTGATTGATATTAATATATCAATAAATATCAGAGAGAGAGGAGAGAGAATTCAGCCATAAAAATGAAAGAAATCCTGTCTTTTGCAACGACAAGGATGGACCTTGAAGGCATTATGCTAAGTGAAATAAGTCAGACACAGAAAGACAAATCCTATATGATCCCATCTATATGTGGAATCTAAAAAAACCAAACTCATAGATGCATATTGGTGGTTGCCAGAGGTGGGGTTTGAGGAGGTTGGAAAAATGGGTGAAAGTGGTCAAAAGGTACAAACTTCCAGTCATAAGATAAATAAGTTCTGGGCATGTAACGTACTGCACGGTGACTATAGTTAACAATATGGTATTGTATATTTGAAACTTGCTAAGAGAGTAGATCTTAAAAGTTATTATCACAAGAAAAAAAATTGTAACTATGTGAGGGGATGGGTGTTAACTAAGCTTATTGTGGTAATCATTTGGCAATATATACATATATCAAATTATTACATTGTACACCTAAAACTAATACATTATCTTATGTCAAGTATATCTCAATAACACTGGGGAAAAGGGGGGGGGGGAAATCACCGTAATCCAATATAAGTACTAGAAGAATTTAAATAAACTGAATGCTAAAAACCAAAAATGTTCAACTTTTCTAAGGAATAGCAGGAATTCTTCTGTTGATATATTTTAGCTAAAATTTATGTCAATATCCACTTGTAGAACATGGTGTTAGGGAACATTCTTACTTCAGAAAACTGAAGATGCGTTAAGTTTTATACAAAAAAATCAAAAGAAAATTTTTTACATTAAAAAAAGCAGAGGGCTTCCCTGGTGGCGCAGTGGTTGAGAATCCGCCTGCCGATGCAGGGGACATGTGTTCGTGCCCCGGTCTGGGAAGATCCCACATGCCGCGGAGCGGCTGGGCCCATGAGCCATGGCCGCTGAGCTTGCGCGTCCGGAGCCTGTGCTCCGCAACGGGAGAGGCCACAACAGTGAGAGGCCCGCGTACCACAAAAAAAAGAAAAAAAATAAAAAGCAGAAATGGGGGTTTATATATACAACGAAATATTATTCAGCCTTTAAAAGGGGGATCCCACCATTTGCAACAACAAGGATGAAACTGGAAGGCATCAGGCTGAGTGAAATAAGCCAGACACAGAAAGGAAAAACCTTGCATGATCTCACTTATCTGTAGAATCTAAAAAAAGTCAAATACATAGTAGCAGAGAGAATAGTTATTACCAGGTAGGGGGAAGTGAGGGTAACGGGGAGATAATGGTCAAAGGATACAAAGTTGCAGTTATGCAGGATAAGTAAGTCTAGAGATCTAACCTACAACATGATGACTATAGTTAACACTGTATTGAATACTGGAAATTTACTAAGAGAGTAGATTTCATGTGCTCTCACCACATACACACACAAAAATGGTAACTACACAAGATAGGTTAGCTTGACCGTAATCATTTCACTGTGTATATCAAATCATGATGGACACCTTAAATATATACAATTTATATTTTAAAAATAAATTGCATTTCATTATGTAATAGACGTGTAACTTGGTAGAGTTACCTAACCCCTGTAAGCTTCGATTTATGGACTTGAAAATGAGTTTATTCATAGGGTTATTGTGAGGAGTAAGTAATGTTCTATATTAGAGTTTCCTCAAGCTCTGGAATTCTGATTATAAATCCCAAAGTCTGAGACTACCGAGAAAGCAGGTGTAAGAAAGGAACTTGCTTCCAAGAGGAAAAAGCACTAACTGGGAGTTAGGCCATCTCCCGCGAGGGATTCACTACCATTCAGCTGAGTAGCAATGGGCAATCACTTACTTCTGAACATCTGTACAGTTTTTATCTCCCCTGTCCTTGTACTGAGTAAACCAGGGTATCTGAGGAGGCCTAACTGGGCGGAGAAGTTAAGCCTTCTTCGGCTTTTCCCTGTCTGCTGCTCAGGCCTAAAACCACGCAACAGCACACCGCGCTCTTAAAGCGCGTAGTGGTGTGCTGGGGTTTTTTTGGCCACGAGATGGCAGCATTCTCCCAACTGTCCACACACTACAATTTGCAACCGTAAATAGGAGAACAGAACACCAGAGTCCTGGGTTCCCCTTCCATTTTCTCTTTCGGGTGGGCCCTGCTGCGTTTCGTTACAAGAGCAGTTTTTCAAAGCTCGTTGTGCAGCGACGGCCGACAGCGCGGGATCTCGCGAGATCGCCGCCGGAAGTGGGTGGCCGCGGAGACGCAGAGACTCTCCTCTCCGGAAGGCGAGCGTTTCTCCGTAGCGGCTGCAGCTGTCCGCCCCACGGCGCTCTCCCCCGAGGAAGTACTCACCGGTAGCCGCCTTCCCAGCTCCGAGCTCGCACCTTCGGCTTCCCCGGCTGCACAGCTGCACGGCCCGGCCGTCGGAGCCCCCGCAACCCCCGGCCCCTCCCTCCCTCCGACCGCGCTGCAGTTAGGCCGCGCCCTGAGGCCCAGTCCGAGGCAGCTCCGTCGGGTGATGCCAAATACAGCCATGAAGAAAAAGGTGCTGTTGATGGGGAAGAGCGGGTCGGGGAAGACCAGCATGAGGTCCATTATCTTTGCCAATTACATCGCTCGCGACACCCGGCGCCTGGGTGCCACCATTGATGTGGAGCACTCCCACGTCCGATTTCTGGGCAACCTGGTGCTGAATCTGTGGGACTGTGGCGGTCAGGACACCTTCATGGAGAATTACTTCACCAGCCAGCGAGACAACATCTTCCGTAATGTCGAGGTTCTGATTTACGTGTTCGACGTGGAGAGCCGCGAACTGGAAAAGGACATGCATTATTACCAGTCGTGTCTGGAAGCCATCCTCCAGAACTCTCCTGATGCCAAAATCTTCTGCCTGGTGCACAAAATGGATCTGGTTCAGGAGGATCAGCGTGACCTGATTTTTAAAGAGCGAGAGGAAGACCTGAGGCGTTTGTCTCGCCCGCTGGAGTGTGCCTGTTTTCGAACATCCATCTGGGATGAAACGCTCTACAAAGCCTGGTCCAGTATTGTCTATCAGCTGATTCCCAATGTTCAGCAGCTGGAGATGAACCTCAGGAATTTTGCCCAGATTATTGAGGCCGATGAAGTTCTGCTGTTCGAGAGAGCGACGTTCTTGGTCATTTCCCATTATCAGTGCAAAGAGCAGCGTGACGTCCACCGATTCGAGAAGATCAGCAACATTATTAAGCAGTTCAAGCTGAGCTGCAGTAAATTGGCCGCTTCTTTCCAGAGCATGGAAGTTAGGAATTCTAACTTCGCTGCGTTCATCGACATCTTCACATCAAACACGTACGTGATGGTGGTTATGTCAGATCCGTCGATCCCTTCTGCAGCTACTCTGATCAACATTCGCAATGCCAGGAAACACTTTGAGAAGCTGGAGAGAGTGGATGGTCCCAAGCACAGCCTTCTTATGCGTTGAATATTGCCAAAATGCGCTCTCTGAAAATGCTGAATTGCCTTCCCCCTTTATCTTTTAATATTCATAATGTCGTGTGCTTAAAAGTGGGCTTTGAAATGTGTGCTGCTTACTTCCATCCCTTTCTTCCCTTCTCCCCAGTCTTCAAGCCTTGGACGCTATTTACTCAGCTATCCAGTAGAGCTTCAAGATGGCCTTTCTGAAAAGTTGGTATGGTGTTAACACTAAAGTAGGTGGTGGTGTATGTGTGTATGTGTGTTCTGATTACCTGGTTATGATAGATATACACATCAAAGCCTTTACAATATCTTCCTGTATTCCTTACAAGGTTGCAAAGGTGGAATGTTATTTTATCAGCAAGGTATTAAAATGCATTTATAAATTCTTTTTGGCTTCAACCATGAATAAACATTTGCTGTTAGCAATTTAAAATATGGTCTTATTTGAAATAATTTGAAGGTGGTTAATATTAAAGCTATAGATTCTGACTGCCCACAAGTATTGCTTAACTGGTAAGTTTGATTTTGTGATCTTGGCTCCCATCACCTTAACGATGTTTCATAGCAACTGTAGCAGTGTGGTTAAGAGAACGGTGTCTGGAGGTAGACCACCTGAGCTGAGTTAGTATTCTAGTCCCTTCACTTACTAGCTCTGTGAACTGGGCAAGGTACTTAATTTTACTGTGCTTGTTTCCTCATTTGTAAAATATGGATAAGGATAGCACTACTTCATTGGATTAAGATTAAATTAAAACAACATGGAAAACATTTAGAATGGTACCTGGCACATACTCAGTAATGTGTCAGCTGTCAATACCACCCACTGAGCCATTCTTCCTCCCCACTCCCAAATTACTGTATGTGAAAGCCCTTACTAAATCCCAGGTATTCTTAAATACTTGATGTGCATTTTCTTACTTAATACTCACAACCTGTGAGGTAGATTACTTTTATCTGTTAATAGATGAGAAAACTGGTATGACCTTATTAAGGTTATACAGCTGAACCTAGGCAGTGTAATTGCAGATCCTCCCCCTCTCCTAACCGTTACATGCCACTGCTAACTCCATTGACAGAAAAGTTCATCATAAAAATTCTAGCTTTTTAGCTGTACGTTATTCCTTCACGTAAGTTCCCCAATTTTATAGATTGAGTAAACTGAAGCCAGGAAGTTAAGTGACTTCTCTCAAAGAATAGTGTTTTGCTTTGGGCAAGATCACTTTCCCATCTGTATTTGTCTGGAAATTGGATAATTTTGAATTAGATTCTTAGATTACATACTTTTGGGGGAGAATTCTAAGGTTCCTATTTTGAATTGGCAGTGTGGTATAGTGAAATCAAAAAACAGACCTAAAGTGCCCCGTTTCAGCCGCCTCATAGATTGTTTTAAATGAAATCTAAGTATCTTAGAGCCAAAACACCTCTGATCAACTCCTCTCACCTCTCATTTTACAAATAAGGCAATATCTCTATTTACAGACATTAAATATAAGTGATAGGGAATTTCCAAACCTTTATAAAGTTATTTAACATTTATTAAATCCTTTATAGCAGCACCTGTGGATGACAAGATCCCTACCCATGAAGAGCAAGAAGCTGTTCAGATATGTTATTAAACTAGTCTAATTAGGGCCTTTGGCAATAAGCTAGTATAGACTCCAAATGAACTCTGAGGGTATATATGTACTTTTAAAAATCATTTTGAAATACATTTAATAAATCTAGAGCTAGGTGGTATAATACTGAACGTTTATTCAAGACTACTATGTAAAACATTTACAGATAGTCCCATGGAGGACTCACAAATATTTTAAATTCAGGATGTGGATTTAACATTCACAGTGCATAAGGTGAAAGGTATATCAACTATGTATCTGCAACTTAATGTGAAAGAGAATTTTACTTTAGCAAATACTTTCTTTACATTAAGGAAAATGTCCTTAAACATATCTTCTTTGATTTTAGTATACTCAGAGTAGGGGAAAAACAGGGTTTCCTTTTATACAGGTCTCAAGAATTTAAATAAAATTGACTCCATAGATAATGGTTAAGAAACACATGGTAAAGAATGGTTTCAAAATACTTGTATTTTTGTTTTCAATTAAATTCCCCCAAATTGTTTTCTTTAACAAAGTCTTTATTCCACCTGATAACATTTTTCATGTTAAGCAACATTATATGCTTGTCGTCTTTAAACATTTAAAACAATTAGGACATAGAGGCATTATCTAAAGTTTCAAACTGACAGAGAAGTCAGTTTATACACCTTCATCTTATGAATAGTGAGTAAAACAAGGTATATTCTGCTGTGAATGTAATGAGAAAAAGTACTCTTACAGCAATAAAGTAGCCCTCCCTCTTTACCATTACTTTAATTCCATCACACAGAAGGCATAGAAAACAATTCCAGTACTTCAATATCTGCTAAGGATGGTCTATGGCCCTTGGAGTGAGTATATGTATGTATGGACACACCCCACACACATATCTACGTAAGTATATGTTATGTATTTAATCAATACAACTGGAGAAATCACAACCATGAAAAAATACAATAAAAGCAATAAATGAAAAATACTAAGTGAATAAAAGTTAACATAAGCCATAGCAGATTTCAGAGAAGGGACAGTCCCATGGATAAGAAAGGGACAGTCCCATGGATAAGAGATTAAGACTTCAAGGTGAAAGATTTGTTCTGAACCCTAAAGGACAAACTATAACTGTGAAAGGCTGGGAGGTGAAGGTAGGATATTCCAGCTTCAGAACTGTGCATTAAGATTTTTAAAGACACATGCCCACCAAAGCATTTCAGTTAAAAAAAAAAAAGGGGGGGAGATCATAGTGGAAGGGGGAAATGAATCTGTGGAGGAGAACTTATATGCCTTTAAATTTGAACTCAATTCTGGAATTAACAATGAACCATTAATGGAATTTGAAACAAAGAAGTGATATGGTCAAAGCAGTCCCTTAAGGTCAAAAGGCAGGTAATGCAGGCAATGTTGGATAAGCAAGAGGAGTCATAATCAAAATGGTTTAGGAGAAAGTGACAGATTTAATATACTTTTGTTTATACTACTGGAATACAAAGGACAGGGAAGAATGCCAAAAACTCTCAGCCTATCACAGGTGTAACTCACTTAACAACGATGTGGTTTTTGTAAATCCATTAATATCCAAAGATATTTTGGTCTTGATTCCCATTAATTCAGAGCCCACACTTATTGATGAACTTCAGCTTCCTTATCGGAGAGCTAAGATCTCTAAAGCAGAATGTAATAGTGTACCTAGCTTCTTTAAGATACCCCAGGGCTAAATGTGAATCTGTATCCCCTAGCAGTGGCTCTCAAGCTTTTCATTGAGCCTAAGAATTACCAGGGAAGCTATTTAAAATGCAGATTTCTAATCCTCACTTTAGACCTACAGAATATATGTTTTTTTAAGATGTATCCCAGGTAATTTCTCAAGTCCATCTTAGACAAGTCATTTAAGCTCCCTAGCTTTGGTATCATTACGTGTAAAATAGGTACAATATCACTATCTCACAGAGGTATAAGAATTAAATGATATATTAAGTATCCAGGAATAGCTCTGGCCCTTTGTAGATGCTAATATGATAGCTCTACCTTCTCCTTAGCATGTTAATTTTGGATTTACCAATACTAGGTTTCTTAAGACTAGAGGACAGTTTCCGAGTAGACTTAGAGAGTCCCTATTTGTTCTGTTAACTAATAGAATATGGCACCTTAGGAGAAGCTTTTCCTCTTTCTTTTCCACTGCAAAGAAGGTAGTTATTTGTGCTTTTCTTCTGTCTTTTCTCACAAAAAAAGAATGGCCTTCAAACTTGGATCAAACAAGCAACACAGAGAAGGTAAGCCAAAATGAGTGAAGAAAGATGAAGTATTAAGCCCATCCACTTCCAGAACTCTTCAACTTTTCTCCTCTTCTTGCCAGTTTCTTGGCAAACTGGACAAGGCTGTGATAGTTAAGAGTTGAGGCTAGACACAGGGGTGCTGTAGGTGCTATCACTCTTCCAGTGTGTGCTTAACCTCCTGGTTCGCAGAGGGCAATGGCATGTATTCACTTGGATGCTAAAGACAAGCCCTTTTCTTGGCCAGGGGGGTCTAACTACATGAGGCAGGACACTGTACAAAAGGCCTCACATCTGACTCCCATTTAGAGTCCAGAAGGCCCACTCCTGCAGCCATATCCTACATCCTGGCCTTTTAGTTACTTCTAGGAGGTCTTGTTAGTATATTAAGGAAGGAAAATAGGGTCAAATCCTAGCTTCACCACTGACTTAGCTGTGTAACACTGAACAAGTTATTTAACCGCAAATTCAATTTTCTCAAGTTAATGTGAAGCTATTCTGTAGGCAGTGGGGAACTGATGGTTTTTGAGGAGGAAAGTAACAATCAAAATTAGCTCCCTTAACCTGCTGTATAGCACAGGGAGCTCAGCTTGGTGCTCTGTGATGGCCTAGTTGGGTGGGATGGGGAGTTGGGGGGAGGGAGGTCCAAGAGGGAGGGGATGTGTGTAGGAGTATAGCTGGTTCACTTCACTGTGCAGCAGAAACTAACACAACATTGTAAAGCAATTATACTCCAATAAAAAATTTTAAAATATTTAAAAATTTAAAAAATTAGCTCCCTTCCCCAAAAACAGTGCCCCTCCAAAAAAAACCAGACTAATTTTTTAATTTACATTTTTTTCTGTTAAAATAAAAAACTAGAGTTAAATTCTCAAAGTCTAAATTAGACTAATATAAAACTGCTATACAACCCACTGAATGGATTTATAGTTAGTGTCCCTCAAAAGTATCTAGTCATCTTCTGCCTTTTTCCTTTTTTCTAAATTCATTCTGCTCCAGTCTTCACTATCGTCACATGCACTTTATTCCATCAAACATCATTTTTCAGGATCAACCTACCTGAATAATCATTAAGCCTCTTTAGAGCTTTCCCAAACTTAACCTTTGTCATTTTGATTATACACCCCAAAGCATTAATTTCCTCACTTTTTTTGTTCAGTACCAGAATGTTGTAAAAAGAAACAATAAAAGTTGTTTATTTCCCTAAAAAGAAAGATCAGTATATCCAATGGCTATTAAGTTAACCACTTAATAAAACACATCAAAAACTACTCATCCTTATGTTAATTAACTGAAATTAGAACATAATGAATTAGTTAACCTAATACTTTGCCATTTACTTCATGCTTACAAGATTATGCAAGAAACCAAAATGGCTTCTCAGAACTTGTTTGCTTCCCAAATACTTCATATTTCAACCCCATATCCATACAGAGAGAGAGAAAATCCAAACATACTCTCCTTACTTAAAATCAGTAGAGAAGGCTAAAAAGCATTATTTAGGACTTTTTTAGACCCTGCAAAAGTTACACTTCCAATGTGTATTTAAATTACAAATGTTTTTATCCTGCGACATTGCTTCAACTTAAGTTCATCATAGTTAAGTTGACTGGGCTACTGCTTCATCTTTCAAGTCGGATGGAGATTCTTTTGAATCAAGGCTCTTATTCAAGATATCTTCTGCAAAATTGACTTCAAAAAGAGAAAAAAGGATAAGCAAACATTATAAAGAAAAAATAGGACAAATTCCAAGTAGTAGCAAATTTCAGTAAAAAGTTCACATGCAAATATGTAACTGCAATAAAATTACCATTATTCTGGGACTTCCCTGGTGGCACAGTGGTTAAGAATCTGCCTGCCAACCCAGGGGACGCGGGTTCGTGCCCTGGTCTGGGAGCATCGCACATGCCACGGAGCAACTAAGCCCGTGCGCCACAACTACTGAGCCTGCGCTCTAAAGCCCGCGAGCCACAGCTACTGAAGCCTGCAAGCACAGAGCCCGTGCCCCGCAACAAGAGAAGCCACCGCAATGAGAAGCCCGCGCACCACAACGAAGAGTAGCCCCCACTCACCGCAACCAGAGAAAGCCCGCGTGCAGCAACAAAAACCCAACTCAGCCAAAAATAAAGAAAGAAAGTTTTTTAAAAAAAAGTAAGATGGGAGTAAGATGGGCCCTTAATCTATAGGACTGATGTCCTTATAAGAAGGTACACAGAACACAAGGGGAGAATGTTATGTGAAGATGGAGGCAGATATGTGTTATGCTGCCACAAGCCAAAGAACACCTGGGGGTTATCAGAAGCTAGAAGAGTCAAGAAAGATCATCCTCTAGTGCAGGGGTCCCCAACCCCTGGGCCGTGGACCACTACCAGTCCACAGCCTGTTAGGAACCAGGCCGCACAGCAGGTGAATGGCAGGCGAGCAAGCGAAGCTTCATGTGCCGCTCCCCATCGCTCGCATTACCACCTGAACTGAACCTCCCCACCCCTCCACCATGGAAAAACTGCCTTCCACGAAACTGGTCCCCGGTGCCAAAAAGGTTGAACCGCTGCTCTAGTGGCTTCAGAGGGAACACGGCCATGCCAACACCTTGATTCTGAATCCTAGCCTCCAGAACTTGTTTTCTCCAGAGACAAAAAATTTCTGTTGTCTTAAGCCACCCAGTTTGTGGTATATCGTTACGGTAGCCCTAGGAAAGTAATACAATGACCTACCTTGTTTTGTCACTGCACCCCCATCAAATTATTTAAAACGAAATCACAGATACTATATTATTTATTTTTAAATTCAAATTTATTTATTTATCTTTTGGCTATGTTGGGTCTTCGTTGCTGTGCACAGGCTTTCTCTAGTTGTGTCAGGCAGGGGCGACTCTTATTGCAGTGTATGGGCTTCTCACTGCGGTGGTTCTCTTGTTGCAGAGCATGGGCTCTAGGTGCATAGGCTTCAGTAGTTGTGGCTCACGGGCTCTAGAGCACAGGCTCAGTAGTTGTGGTGCATGGGCTTAGTTACTCTGTGGCATGTGGGATATTCCTGGACCAGGGAACGAACCTATGTCCCCTGCATTGGCAGGCAGATTCTCAACCACTGTGCTACCAGGGAAGTCCCACTATATTATAATGATATTAACATAGCGTTTCTCAACTTTTTTAGAACCACCTTCCATTAGCCAAAAAGATTTTGACAAGGTTTACTTTCAGTAGTTTGTATTACAAAAGCAATAGGTTTCAGGTTTTTGGTTTTGTTTTCCACCCATCCCATACCAATTGTAAGCTATATAAAAATCACTAGACATTCTGAAAGTACCCATAAAAATGATGGGTTCACTCTTCTCATCCTAGTTGAAGGAATAAGGAGCATATTTTGTCATATTAACAATAAAGATCATGTAACATTCACTGCATGCTATTTTTAGAAGAAGGTGACAGAAAACTTCAGCAGGTTAATATGCACATTATCTAGTTAAATCTTACCTGTTAAATTAGGTAGAAGTTCTCCAAGACTACATGGTATTGTGGTCCTCAATCTTTGTTCCACTGGAGAAAACTTGATTAGTGGTGAAAGAGACTGTTTTCCTTCACCAAGGGACATGCGTGAAGATGGTTTTGTATAGTCAATGTGCGAATCTTGAGTGCCCGAAAAGTTAAGCATATCATCAGTTTGCATGTATTGGGAAGTAAGGCTCAATTCTGGTTTGTGTCTTTCAAGTGTTTCAGGATTAGAGAGGCAAATTTCTTCCCTTTGCTTGGGCAGAGATTTCTTCAGAGCCTCATATCCACTGCAAGTAGCCTGTAAATTAAAGTCTGATTTTGGAGTATTCTGTCTTCCTCCCACAGCACCTTCTGGGATAATGCTGCTGTGCATAGGACTATTTGGTTCCAGTTTAAAATTGGCCTCTGTACTACTGGAGCTATTAAGACTTAAGTGACCAACTTCTTCTGGAAGAGTTTCATGTAATATGCCAAAATCACTATCTTTAAAATTGGAACTAATTCCACTTGATATCTGAAAAGAGTTCCATAACATACTTTTATGCATGGAAAGATCTGTGTAAGAAGGTTTCGAGTAGTCTGATATTTTAATATACTCTTCTTCACTGCTACCTATCACATCTCTCCTATTGCCTATAGCAGGGGAGAATGTCTCTATTTGGCTAGTTTCTAAAAACTTGTTCTGTAAAGCTGTACATTCCAAATCTTGCTTACAAATTATGTCCTTATTTAACAAATCTGACAGATTTTGTGTTGTTGGTTCACCTATGCAACTGGTTACCACAGGTTTCTTAAGCACACACTTGAGGCAATCTGAAACAACTTTCTCTTCAGGCAAATGAGAATGGCTAGAATTGGACACAGTGGTTGCTGAGAAAAAACTGTCCATATTAAGCTCTTTTTGATTATGCACCATAGGTAAGGATTCCGGTAATACTTCTCTATGTTCAGTATCCATTTGAATTGGTTCTGTACTTCTGTTATCTTCTATTTTAACAGCTTTTCTCCATGAGCTCCTAATTTCACTTACTAATTAAATGAAGGGGGAAATAACACAAGTGATTAATAAATTCCCAAATAGAACATGCAATTAAACATTTCATTTCTAGTGCT
Source organism: Physeter macrocephalus (assembly GCF_002837175.3). NCBI lineage: Eukaryota > Metazoa > Chordata > Mammalia > Artiodactyla > Physeteridae > Physeter > Physeter macrocephalus. The sequence goes on from NC_041222.1 coordinate 61,246,726, forward strand.
TAAGATAAAACTGCTGACTCAGTACATGTTCATAGACATGCCAGTTGGATGACAAGGCTCCACAATATACCAAAGCCCAACAACATCAAAGAATTCCATCTCCAACTGACCACACACAAAAAACGAAAGGTGTTCCTGAAATGTGCATATACTTTCACACAGCACATACAAATCACAGGTATTAAAGAGATATTTTCTTAACCATAATTCAAGAAGAGTCATGTACCACAATGTTCACTGCAGCTCTATTTACAATAGCCAGGACATGGAAGCAACCTAAATGTCCACTGACAGATGAATGGATAAAGAAGATGTGGCACATATATACAATGGAATATTACTCAGCCATAAAAAGAAAGTTCTGAAGAACCTAGGGGCAGGACAGTAATAAAGATGCAGACGTAGAGAATGGACTTAAGGACACGGGGAGGGGGAAGAGTAAGCTGGGACGAAGTGAGAGAGTGGCATGGACTTATTATACACTACCAAATGTAAAACAGATAGCTAGTGGGAAGCAGCCGCATAGCACAGGGAGATCAGCTCGGTGCTTTGTGACCACCTAGAAGGGGGGGAAAGGGAGGGTGGGAAGAAGACACACGAGGGAGGAGATATGGGGATATATGTATATGTATAGCTGATTCACTTTGTTATAAAGCAGAAACACACCATTGTAAAGCAATTATATGCCAATAAAGATGTTATTTATAAAGAAATAAACAAATAAATAAATAAATGGAAAAAAGATATTTTCTTACCCATCTAGGCCAGGGTTTGGCATGTTTGTTTGTTTGTTTATTTATATATTTATTTACATTTTTTAATATATATATATATATATATATATACTTATATATATACAGCATACACACACAAACTTTTTTTATAAAGGGCCAGATAGTAATACTTCAGGTTTTGCAGGCCATCTTATCTGTGGTAACTACTCAGCTCTGTCACTGTAATGTGAAAGCAGCCATAAACGATATGCTGACAAATGAACAAGGTTGTGTTCAATACAACTTTATGTACAAAAACACATAGGGTGGGCCAGATTCGGTTAGCAAGATGTAGTCTGCCAACCACGAATCTATACAGTGGCTAGGTTCAACCTGAACTGAATCCATTTAACTTTGGATATGTCATTTCTAGTGGCATAATGCAAATTATATTTAATCACTCACCCAGGATGATGTGCCTACATGAGGACAAGAATATCAGAACTTTGCCCACACAATATAGGTTGTAAGAAGAAAGTACTGGGGAGTCTGATTAGCTTGGGAGAGGTAGGTAAGATCTCTGTACACAGTTTTTGGCTGATGCTGCTGTTTGTTGACTGGAAGAATACAGCCTCCATACTCTATAAATGTTGATCACAGATCAGATGTGGAGGCAGAGAATATTTCTGAAGTGATCAACTAAAATATTTTCCACGAAAAAGCCAAGTAAAACAAACAAAAAAAAATTGTACAGTTCCAGGGCAAAATAATACTGCTGAAGGACTGCCATATAAGTGACAGTGCCCACAGTTGATATTTCAATAAAAGTCCCCCACATGAAAACAAATAGAGTCAATGCCACTAAATTGAAAGATACAGAAAAAAGTGTTAAAGTGAGTTTCCAAAAGATTTGTCAGACCATGGTTCTAACAGTAGTAATGTCTAAGAAAGAAAATATTGACAAAAAACATTATTAACTTACTCAAGTTTTCTGGAGTTCGGGGAATTTGATTCCTTGTTAAGAACGGGTTGGAAACTAGAGAGTCAATTAGTTCCTCTAATATTACTTCTTTTCCTTTAGAAGGCTGTGGTGAATCAGATAAAACTGCCCTTGCAACCTAAAACAGAAAAGAAAAAGTAAAGCAAAAATTACCAAGCCCACTGGAAGAATGCAACAAAGGCCCTGATAAGAACAACAAGCACAAAAATAAACTCAACAATGTAGCTCCCAGACACTCCATATAGACTCTCCAGGCACAATCCTATTAAGGTGAAATCAAACCCCAAACCCGTTTCCTCCCTTATCTTAAATGGATATCCTGTTACAGAGGAGAAAAAAGGTAAGAAATCTTTACACTTGGAAAGATTTAGATATAGTTCTAACTGCAGTGATCTGAACTACTACCTGCCACCCTCTTGAGCTTCACAGTTCCATATCTGCTAAAATGACTGGTTCTAAAGCATGCAGGTTCTTCTTAATTATAATCCACCGCACAGTAACACCTCTACTAATAAACAGAGTACATTCTGACAACAAACTTTTTTGCCAGAAACCTCATCATCAGACATAAATTAGTGAAAACACAGGGATACATTTCTAAAATAGAGAAAAGAAAGTGTACAATATGAAAACACACTCTGTATTAACAACATTCTAATAAAATCAGAAAGCAAAAAACAAGCAAATTAAAATCTCTGCACCCTAAAATCCCAAAAAAAGAAACTGCCTACAACCATAATCAAAATGACTCCAATTCACCCTCCTCCATGAAAATAGAGGGCTTCTTAGAATTCTAACACTAAATATTCCTTGTCATAAACACTATTAAAGAGAATTAATTTCACTTTACTTTCAGAGTTTTATGAGATTTTAGGGGTCTCCTCTTCCATCCTATCTCATTCCACTGCTACTGTAAATTCTTTTAACCAGAAAATGTGCCTTTCCTCCCATATCAGGAAAGAAAAAAAGAATGACTAACCATCTTTTCTTTAGTATAGAGTCAATCAACTAATACAGAGAAACAACAGAACTTTAGAGATTTAAAAATATTTAGAGACCACAAAACTGGTCCAACTTCCTCAAGTTGCAAACAAGAAAAATGACTGACAGCCAGCTCTCTTATTTGGACAATATTTATTAACTTTTTTCAGGATCAAGATAAAGGAGGGAACTCCAATACCTGAATCAATATGCACTAAACCAAACTTTTCTTTCAGTCTCTCAGGAATGTAAAACAGCTGATTTATTTTCTGGATGTTTATCCAAATTCAAACAATGGGAAATATGTAATAAAAATAACATGAAAGAATGGCCTGACCATTTCATTTGTATAAACCGAGTTCTCTTAATACTCAGCAATAGTCGTATTACGTGGTCACTTGCCAGTAAAAAGTAGAAAAGTATTAAGGAAGAGAGCTGGTTAAGAAAACCAAGATCATAAACAATCATGTATTTATTCACTTTTGAAATATTTAAAAAGCAGAAGGACAAAACCTTCACTCGGTGATAATATATTGTATAGTCTTTGTTCTAAAATTCAAAAAAAGAGGAAGCTCAGCTAAGCAACAGATAACATTCACAGAGTATTTTAATAAGTATAATCATTGGGTGTATTTATCCAACAATTTATGTTAATGGTTAATTCCAAAAATATTATACATGTATTATTTTTATACTTTTGGATAGTTACAGAATGGGACATGGGTTCTAAACCATGGATATAATCTTAACTAAATAAGTTTATTTTATATCTATTTCTACTTTTGGGGAGGACCAATTCTGCTTTAACCATGATTTTTATTGTCTGTGACCTCTTTCCCAAATTACACCTAATCAATAATTAACTGTACTTCACTTATAACCCCAACACCATTGAGAAAATGACATTTCAGTATACTTATTACAATATTTTTCTAACCTCTTCTACCAGATGATCTTGCTCTTTTTGGAATGGATCACTTTTTTCAGCTGGCAGAGACCCTCCAAGTGCACTGCTCTTTGCAATATTTGATGATGAAGAGTCTTCCACTTCAAATTCTGGTGTTTTCTTAGAAACTGTTTCATTTTTCTCTCTAGGAGTCGTCAACTTCGTGTCCTGAAGAAGACAGACATGTAATGTTAAAACGTTAATAACTGTACCTGATCTTCATTGTACCTGATCTTCATTAATGTTAATCTATAAAAGGTTAACATTATTGTAAAATTAAATGTTCACTGGCACAGTTTAAAAATTCCACTATTCCCATTTAGAAGTAATAACTAATGTGTAAACAGGAATGGTACATAATGTGCCCATACTAGGAAATGTGAAAATAGAAATTTAATTGGGATATCAACAAAAGTAAAGAATATTTTATCATATGTATTGTCAGAATTAATTTTAAATTGTTTTAAAATGTACCTTTTCAAGTAGTGTAACACTGTTTCTATCTGATGGTGAAACGGGCTGCAACAGGAAAGAAGCAGGGCTAAAAGGAAAAAAAATTAATAAATCCAAGTTATGAGTAAGAAAGAATTCCATTCACTTGATGGATCTGAATATTCTAAGGAAACTGTCTGCCCCGTATCTGTCCGTTACGATTTCACTCAATTCGTCCCGGTCATCAAAAGGCAATTTATTATTCTAGGGAAGTATAGCGACAATTAGAGCAGTACTTCAGCCCAATTTGTGTATCAGCCTCCCAAATTATGAACATTTTCCTTACCCACTATGTATTTTAAGTCAATAGCATTTTTTACAAGGGTTGGATGACTTGATGAACACTCAAAAACTTGAGTACAAGGTAAAAACAAATTCAATTAGGGACTTCCCTGGTGGCACAGTGGTTAAGAATCCGCCTGCCAATGCAGGGGACATGGGTTCGATCCCTGGTCCGGGAAGATCCCACATGCTGCAGAGCAACCAAGCCCGCGCGCCACAACTACTGAGCCTGCGCTCTAGAGCCTGTGAGCCACAACTACTGAGCCCGAGTGCCACAACTACCGAAGCCCCTGCGCCTACAGCCCATGCTCTGCAGCAAGAGAAGCTGCCGCAATAAGCCCGCGTGCCACAACTAGAGAAAGCCCATGCGCAGCAACGAAGGCCCAATGCAGCCAAAAATAAACAAATAAAAATAAATAAATTAAAGAAAAAAAATTCAATTAACTAGAATCACATTATTACAATGTCCTCAGGCTTCAGACCACAGAAGCACTGTAGCAGAGACTGTAAGATTCTTTTGATATTTCAGGTCCAAAATCAATTTCTCTTATGCTGAATTTTCTATAGCAAATACATTACACTTACAGTAAAGTCATAAGGTTATTCAATTCGAATTTGCGGCATTCCACAGTGTTCCTTAATCTCTTAGATTCTCTTGCCCCTTTTGGTAAACGTGAAAACCTTATGCATCTTTTCACTATAATTACAAAATAAGTTATTAAATTTTTTAAGCCTTCAAAGTAATGATAACTTTATTTATCTTCGTCTTGAAAGTGCCTTCAAATTCAATCATGGATTGGGTCTGCTCACTGACCAAAAGCTTTTCTATTCTAGGTAAAATGGAGGCAGGATTACCACAGAAACCACCTTCAACATCAAGCATGCCGGTGTTTTTCTTTCTGTTCATAGACAGAAAAGTACAAAATTAACAACTATGCAGATATTTTATATAATAGCAAATATGCCTTTCAAACTTTTTCAAATGCGCCCTTCTTGAAATCTACCTTCCAAACATAATTCAAAATCACTGAAATTGCTCAAGTTTCAACTTCGCCTCGACAGGATATAATCTAGATATCTAAGGCAAAAGATTAGTGATTACTATCTAGTGTGATTTTATCCACATTCTTCCCCAAAATTGACATTAAAATGATCAGAAAGCCCTCTGAAGCAGGGCCAGCAAGCTATGGACCAATGCCACTAAGATGCCACCAAAAGACTGGTGAGCTCCTTGAGAATGAGGACTATGTCTTACCAAAGGCTATTCCCAAGTCCTAACACAGTGCCTGGCGCTTGGTAGTGCCACACGATGGATCAATGAATAAATGTCACTTGAAGATGAGGTTCTATAGATGCCACCACATTTTTCTATCTGAATCATTCTTGCAGAGTCTCATAATAGAGAAAAATGGAACCACATTCTATACCTCCTCTCTCTCATTTCTGAATTGGCAACATGCTATTAGCCTTGTTAATATCTCAATTCAAGTCAACTTCAAAGCAGCCCTGGCTCAGTCCTTACTGTCTACCCATTTGCCAGGCCAAAACTGAGGCCCATGAAATCCAGATAAACAGGGTATTGATCCCACTGTGGATCACTACTAAAAGCACTACCAAAAGAAAAAAGACATGCTTTTTATAGCAGCAAAAATTCTGAGGAAAACCTACAGTCTAAAAATAAATGAAATGTTAAAAAGCTATTTTAAGTGGTAATATAATGTTAAGTAAACATACACACACACTAAAAAAACTGCATTTATGCTATGTTAATGTTGAGAAAATTTTGTATTTTAGAATACAAGACTTTGGAATTGGAAATAAAGTGTAAAAAAGAACTTGGGAAAGAATCTGACAAGTGATTGATTGGAAATTGGAAATTTTAGCTAATTATTTTTTATTTTCATTTGTTGTTGTTATAATATGTCTATAATTAACAGAGAAATAATTTAAAAAAGGAAATAATAAAATGAGATTAGAATTCAATTTCTAAGACTACGGATGTTTGTTTAGAATGCATGCAAGATCATACTGCCCTATGTCTGAAATGTAGTAAAGGAGAAACTGTAGAGGTTAAAGGTCTAGAAGAACTGCATCACCACCACTAGAAATATCATGGAACCCTCCTTTCCAGAAACCACTGCAAAGAAAGGCAGTACCCACAGTGTACAGCAAAGGCATCATCAATCACTGAATTCTGATTGTAAGTATAGTGCAGGCTCCATGAGCTCACTCTGATCAAAACCAAGCTAGGAGATTTATGGAGAAGACTACTTATATTTTAGTACTTGTGAATGAAAACCACACGTGAAAGGGCAAACAACACTTACTCTAAAAACTATATTCATCTCATGTTTTTTAACTGCATAATTATATTAACCATATCCACATATGAATTACCCAATTAACTACACTGATACTGATGTAAGATGATACCACTACAAATAAAATATTTAGTATAATAGCTGAACTACATGCCAAAAAAAGGGTATTTCTTTAAGTGCAGTCTATTCACGTTCCACATGAAACATTTTGTTACAAAATACCTTTTACAGTAAAGAATTCTGAGCAACATGTTTACTTCCATATCCCAGTAACTCAACTCTTTACCTCTCTTCTGTTCTCCTATTAGGCAGTAATAATCTTTCATTTCCCATTAAGCGTTTATCCCTCATCACCAAAAGCCTTCCTCTACCTCCTTTCAATATCCCAAGCTATAAGTAAAATAAAGCGTGAAAAGACAGTTAAAAGATCCAAGAGCTTAGGAAAGGATAAATGTGGAAGTCAAAATAATTTAATACAACTTTTTCCTATATTAAGAGAATTCTATTTGAATTAAATTCTATGGGGCTGAGTATCTGGCTCCTGTAGAATTCTGATAGTATATCTTAGTACAAAATTCTACTTCAAGGGCTTCCCTGGTGGCGCGGTTGAGAGTCCGCCTGCCGATGCAGGGGACACGGGTTCGTGCCCCGGTCCGGGAAGATCCCACATGCTGCGGAGCGGCTGGGCCCGTGAGCCATGGCCGCTGAGCCTGCGCGTCCGGAGCCTGTGCTCCGCAACAGGAGAGG
>NC_041222.1:61254231-61272629 GCF_002837175.3 Physeter macrocephalus
GAGGCCCCAACAGTGAGAGGCCCGCGTACTGCAAAAAAAAAAAAAAAAAAAAAAAAAAAGAATCTTGAGGTTGAATGGAGTTCATAAATAAAATCAGATGTGTGAATTAATCTACTAACTCCATCAATCTTTAGTCCAGCAAGAGACCTTAAATCAAAACATTTAATCTGCTCCCTCAAGGAAAGATAGACCAAAAACATAACTGCGATCAGGAAGCACCAACTATTTCCCTCTAAGAGGCATGCTTTAAGAACAATTGTGATAAGGGGGTAAAATTAGCAAGCCCAATAACTTTACAATTTCTTCACTTTACAAGGTCTTCACTGCAGATTTCATTCTATTTCTTTAGGTACTCAGACAATCAACATCACACCCAGATCTAAGAACAAAAATAAAATTTTCCCACAAGTAGTCCTGACCTCCTATGAACCAGAAAATTTGCAGAGGAAACTGCCAATAGCATAATTTCACATGTAAGTTTTGACAATAGTTATGGTATTTCAACTTATTAACTTACTAAGAGTATACAGAATGAAGGAGCCTCAAGTCACTTAAAATTTAGAATTTTCTTTTAGAATTATCCTAAGTATTTTGTTTCCATATCTGTGCCTCATTAACATGGGGAAGTTGAACTGAAAATCAACTATTTAAATCAAAGGTTAATCAGAAAAAGCAAAATAACAAAGGAATCTATTTAGCATATCTGTGTTTGACTGCTACTTAATGTTTAGTTTCAATAAGGGATAAACACATTCACATTTAGTTTAGAGATTTCTGCTTTTATAATCTGGCATCAGTTTATTTAAGGGATAAATAGGATAGTAGAGGAAAAAAGACAATAAATAAAGTAAGAATACTCCTAGTTACAACAAACTAACTGGGTTCAGTTTTTTCATATGCTAAATTTTGGGATTAGATTGAATCAGAAGTCTTCCCCCTCAAATTTTTTTTAAGTACAGAACTCTTTTTATCAAATGGCATATAAAGCCCCAATATATAGTACAGATAAAAGAGTAGGCTGCTCAGGTTGAAGTGGGAAAGGCTGGAACAGTCACAGGTTAAATTTGATTCATCCACAGCACCAGAGGGCGCTGCAGAACAAAGACTGAAAACTACCAACTAGATCATCTCAGAAGTCCCTAAACTCTTGGATTTAGTCAACAGCCACAAGTGATTTCAAAGATGTTCCCAGACACAAAAAGGCAAAAATTCCCAAACTTGCATTAGATAATTTCCACATATGTATTTTTCTTCAAAAACTAGGTAATCCCCATGAGTCCCAACATTTAGACAAGAATAGAGGAAAAAAATGCCCTTGCATCAGAAATGTTGAATCTTTCCTGAAAACATGGATCCGCAGTAGAAAAACAGTCTGGTTAAGACAAGAAAGTTATGAGCTATCTCACAGTGGAGAAGCTTGAAAGCTGGCTGAAGATGGGACTAAAATTAATTAAGAGAAAAAAAATCAATATGAAAATCAAATTTCTTTTACCTGTTGGCTAGATCACATTTAGTTTCCAGTATATCACTTGCCCTTCTGCAATCATTTTCCTGGATATGTTGCTTATGTGTATCTAAAGGAATAGAAAAATTAATTACTCTTTAATTATGTTTGTACATTCTAATATTCAGAGATCTCTTGAAGTTCTACAACAACTTCTAAACAGAAGAAAACAGAAAAATAAAATAAATGCTAATAGGAAAAGACAATTATTCAATTATTAAGTGTAAAGTAGTATGCATGACAGTGATGGAGAATATGTACAATAAATCGGCTTTTCTAGAAACATAGCTCACACAAAGTTTCCCAAAAAGGGACAATCCATAATTCTCAAGTATTATATAGCCATGCTTCATGTTTAAGTACACAGATAATGCAATTACCACATAAACCAGCCAAAAAGTTATAGTACTTAGCATATTTTAGCCCAGCATCTATGACATCAGTCAACCTATGTATTTATTCTTCAACATATCATTTAATAACTATGTGTCATTACTGTACTAACAATGGGAAAAAGAAATTAAAAATGGAGACCTGTCTTCAAGGACTCAGTACAGGAAAGACTATTGACAAGTACATACAGAATTATGGTACACTGCTACAGTATTATGATACAAGTATGCACAGAATGCAAGGAGGCAGGAGGGCACCCAGCCCAGAGTGGGGAACATGAAGAAGCCATGAAAGTACTAAGAGAAGAAGTTGCATGTTTTGTGTGCCACAGCATAAGGTATATCTAGTGGAAGCATGATAGGCAATGAAATTGATGACAAAAGCCATGGCTATATTTCAAAGGATTTGATATTCCAGGAGCTCCTCTTCTTTCAACATGTTAGCTTCTGAAACACTATTTATACATGTGTCCAAAGTGTTACTGTATAAGAAGCCAATGTGTATACTATGTAAAGTTTTCCTTTTAATTCATCATAATGCCACCTCATAACATTCTCAATACCCTATGCTTTTGAACCTACTAATTATGATGGAGTTACTGTTATTTATAAAACATTCCAAAAATAAGCACAAATACAACTATACCACAAACTTAGTAGACAACCATTAACTAAAATGATGATGATATAGTCAACATCTTGTTATAACCTATAATGTTAAAGAATTGAAAAAGAATATATATATGTGTGTGTGTGTGTATATATACATATATATACATATATATGTTCCATTTCAGATCACTGAATCACTTTGCTGTACACCTGAAACACTGTAAATCAACTATAATTTTTAAATGTTTTAAATTTAGATTTTTTAAAAATAAAAATGATGATGCACAACTTTAAACACCATCTGGTGGTGGTAGGCAGAGTTCATGCACATTTGTTCTGGTATGAAAGAAAGTCTGTAAGGTAAAAGCTGCTAAGTGAAAAAGCATCTAGAGCCTTTTTCTCTTTTCCAAAGGTGAGAGGTGATAGAAAGCCACTGGTGGGTATTACACCAAGAGATGAAAAGGATCATATTTACATTACAGGAAGATCACTGATAGACATTTGGAATATAGAACAGATAGACTACTGGAGGCAGAGTAGCTAGTTAGAACACAATCAAAATGCAAGAAATGATGGAAACTAAACTTAAGATGCAAAGATAGCAAAGGAGGGCACAGTCATAATAGTGCATTTAGGAGGTTAAAACAAACTGAACTCACTACTACAAAGCAAACGAAACTAAAGCAGACACTGACTCCTACCGTAAAGACACTACAACTACTAAATAAAATGTAAGAAAAAAGGAAAGCCCAGAAGAATAAAAATCATCACATGACAGAACCAAAGATGGAAAGCACTACAAGCAGGGTAAACTTAAACCAAGAAACAAGGGCTCAATGAGGCAGGCTCCAGGGGCTGAACACAGGAGATTTAAATGCCTATATGGTAACAAGAAACATCATCTCAGGCCTCTCAGGCTGGGATCTGAGAGACCGCCATAAGACAAGACACTGCAAAGACTGCTCTGCCCCTGAAAGGGGATTATAAAAATTCTGCCAACTGGACAGGGAAAGCCTGCTCTCTACCTGGACTCCTTGGTGAAAAAAAGTATAGAAGGAAGGAAGGAAAGATATCTAAAACCTAGCCTACTCAAAAGGAGGTGTGTGGGCTTCCCCTGGTGGCGCAGTGGTTGCGCGTCCACCTGCCAATGCAGGGGAACCGGGTTCGCGCCCCGGTCTGGGAGGATCCCACATGCCGCGGAGCGGCTGGGCCCGTGGGCCATGGCCGCTGAGCCTGCGCGTCCGGGGCCTGTGCTCCGCGACGGGAGAGGCCACAACAGAGGGAGGCCCGCATCCCACAAAAAAAAAAAAAAAAAAAAGGAGGTGTGAAATCCATAATTATACTGGCTACTTGTTTTAGGAATCCCAAACCAAAGACATTAACTGGTCTAGTTCAAAAGAAATCCCTGGGACTCTTGGCCACTCTGTAGAGACCCTTCTGCAATCCTGGGCCCACATGACTCCTCCAGAGGTGGGGGACCCAATGAAGTTGAGATTTCATTCAAATATTTTAATATTAATATTTCAATAGAACATAAGCAGGCAGAGCATACAGGAGAAGTACCTGAAATGAAGAGATATTGGGAAAATTGATAAAGATAAAAGTCAGTACATTTAAAATGATCAACAAAAAAGAAACAACAGGGGCCATAATGAAAGAAGATGACACCATGAAAAAGAATGGGCAGTTTTGAAAAAAGAAGCAAATAAAAAATACATTCATGAAAACTAAATGGACAGGTCAAAAAGGAGATTAAACATAAATAAAGAAATAATTAAGTGAACCATAGAGAGATATAAAGAAAATACCCAGAATGCAGGTCCAGAGTTACAAAGAGGTTATAAATATGAATGAGAAGTTATGAGATATGGGGGACAGAATCAGAAGTCCTAATAATATGAGGTATAAAAGAAAAGGACCAAAAGAATGAGAGAAGGGGGTAATATTACAAGAGATATTAGTGAATACGTTTCCAGAATTGAAGAAAGATACGAGCCTTCACACTGAATAAGCATACACAAGTTCCAAACAGGCTAAATAAAAACAGATCTACATTTAGACACAGCTCAATGAACCTGCATAATACAAAAATAAGTAAGTCTTAAAAGCAACCAGAGATCAAAAATTACCTATAAATGAATGACAATTAGACCGACAGCAAATGTTTCAAAAACAAAAGAAGGCAGAAAGCAATGAGATCATATTATTAAAGTCCCAAGGAAAAATAAGTGTTGATCTTGAATCCAAACTATCATTCGTAAGTAAAAATAAAGACATTTTCAAAGAAAGACTAAGAGATCTTACTATTCAGGGTCTGTCACGAAAAGAAGTGAAAGATATAGTTCGAGATATACCTCTCAAAAGGAAGGAACGGAACAAAAGTAATATTGACCAAAAAAATCGGTAAATGTACTGGTAAATCACACACAATGACTGTTAAAAAGAATTTCTATCAATGTCATTTTTTTTTAAGGGGTAGGGCATTATCCTAGAATAAAAGTCAGTAAGAGGACAAAACAACCATATACAATGAGTGAACCCTCCTTGGATCCTGGTTCAAAAACAAACATTTACAAACAACATGTTGGGGGATAAGAGAAATTTTATTTATAAACTTAAGAACAGGGCTTCCCTGGTGGCGCAGTGGTTGAGAGTCCGCCTGCCGATGCAGGGAACACGGGTTCGTGCCCCGGTCCGGGAAGATCCCACATGCTGCAGAGCGGCTGGGCCCGTGAGCCATGGCCGCTGAGCCTGCGCGTCCGGAGCCTGTGCTCCGCAACGGGAGAGGCCACAACAGTGAGAGGCCCGCGTACCGCATAAAAAAAACAGAAACAAAAAAAAACTTAAGAACAGCAGAACAGTATACGTATGGTTAGATCCAAAGTAAAATTATTTTTATAAACATACATCAGAATAAACTTAAGATTTAGGATAGTGGTTACCTCTGCAAATGCAGAATGAACGGTCAAGGACAAGAGGTTAATATCCAAAATATACAAATAGCTCATACATATCAATATCACAAAAACAAACCCAATCAATACATGCCACAGCTAAAAGTTCACATGCCACAACTAAGGAGCCCACAAGCTGTAACTAAGGAGCCCACCAGCCGCAACTAAGGAGCCTACCAGCCACAACTAAGGAGCCGGTGAGCTGCAACTAAGCAGCCTGCCTGCTGCGACTAAGACCCGGTGCAACCAAATAAATAAATTAAATATTTTTTTTTTAAAAAAAAGGGCAAAGGGCTTCCCTGGTGGCGCAGTGGTTGAGAGTCCGCCTGCCAATGCAGGGGACACGGGTTCGTGCCCCGGTCCGGGAAGATCCCACATGCCGCGGAGCGGCTGGGCCCGTGAGCCATGGCCGCTGAGCCTGCACGTCCAGAGCCTGTGCTCCGCAACAGGAGAGGCCACACAGTGAAAGGCCCGTGTACCACTAAAAAGGAAAAAAAAAAAAAGGGGCAGAAGATCTAAATAGACATTTCTCCAAAGAAGACATACAGATAGCCAACAGGCACATGAAAAGATGTTCAACATCACTAATTATTAGAGAAATGCAAATCAAAACCACAATGAGGTATCAACCTCACACTTGTTAGAATGGCTCTCATTTAAAAGTCTACAAATAATAAATGCTGGAGAGGATGTGGAGAAAAGGGAACCCTCCTGCACTGTTGGGGGGAATGTAAATTGGTACAGCCACTATGGAGAACAGTATGGAGGTTCCTTAAAAATCTAAAAATAGAACTACCATATGATCCAGCAATTCCACTCCTGGGTATATGGGCGGAAAAAACGAAAACTCTAATTTGAAAAAACACATGCACTCCAATCTTCATAGCAGCACTATTTACAATAGTCAAGACATGGCAGCAACGCAAGTGCCATCAAGAGATTACTGGCTTAAGAAGATGTGGCATATATATACACACATACACCACAATGGATATTTCTCAGCCATACAAGAGTGAAATATTGCCATTTGCAGCAACATGGATGGACCTAGAGAATATTATGCTTAGTGAAATAAGTCAGAGAGAGAAAGACAAATACTATATGATATCACTTATATTTGAAATCTAAAAAATCATACAAATGAATTTATATAAGAAACAGAAACAGACTCACAGACACAGAAAGCAAACTTACAGTTATCCAAGGGGAGAAGGAAGTGGCGGAAGGGACAAAGGAGTATGAGATTAACAGATACAAACTACTTTAATACATAAAATAGATAAGCAACAGGATTTACTGTATAGCATAGGGAATTACAGCCAATATCATGTAATAGCCTATAATGGAATATAATCTGAAAAAAAAAATCACTATGCTCTACACACCTGAAACTAAAATAATATTGTAAATCAACTATACTGCAATTTAAAAGAAAAGAATACTCAAGGAAGGGTGGATACTCAAGGGTTAACTACACTAGTACTTTAAAAAAAAAGCTAAAGCAAATACTGCAAAGATTTGACAAGAGTGTTCAGTAAACAGGTATTTATAATATTCCTGTGCTTAATATGCTGAAATATAATTTTTAAAAACTACTGAAAAGAAAAATCACTTCCAGAAAGATGTACTATGTAAGGTAAAGAAGGGGAAAAGCTGTTTTACTTTAAGCAAAGTAAAGTGGTTTACTACAAAAAGTATAAAATAATGTTGAGGTTCCCCAGCCCAGACCAAGGCTCTAGAGGAAAAAAAAAACAGAATCCGAAGAGTACAAACTGTGCAATGCCTGAAGGAAAGGGTTACCCCCAAAGATCCTATCAAACACTTTTAAAATGTGGACTTCTAACTAAACTTCATAAACAGACACAAATATTCCCTCACTCTGAAGGCGACATAGAAATCTCCAAATGGACGTGAGGACAATTTCATGGTTTCACAGGGCCTAAACTAAGTATGCCAAGAGTACAAAGGCCCTTTCCAAGCTGAAGTGAGAACACAATGGTAACCAAATATGCCAAGAACTATCAAAGTAATTCTATCACCATAAGCAATGCTCTGTATCTGAAGATCTTTTTCATTCATCAAACCATGCAGTCTTTTGTGTCTACTCTTCTGCTGGCGCCTATCCTTGACCCTTGCTCTCTGGTCTATGATCTTTCCCAACTAGTGTCCTCCCCACATACACCTGACTCCCAAACCAATCACCTATCCTAGCTGTGTTCATCCTTTTTCTTCCTAAGTCCTGTGCTAACGGCTGCCATGACCGATGGCCTGCCTAAACTCAACTGTGGCCTATACTTATTACCTGCTCCAGATTGGCTACATAATTCATACATTTTTTATTCATTTATCCCTCCACCTATCTACCTTACATTTACTGAATCCAATAAAAATTTCTTGTACACAAGTACCAGGCAATTGGTGAAACTGAGTATGAAATGGATATTAGATATTGTAGAGAAATTAATTTTTTAGGTGTGATAATGGTATGATATTTGAGGAAACTGAATGAGATAATTATTAATTTTAGGTGTAATATTAGTATGGTAATTAAAGAGGAAAAAGTCCTTATTTTCATGGGAATGCATGCTGAAACACTTAGAGTGAAGTGTTAAGGTCTCAGACTTATATGGTTTAGCAAACAAACATACACATTTAAAGCAAAAATCTCAACTGTTGAAATAAGCAACAGTTAAGTATTCAGGTAATTACTACTATTCTTTCATGTTAAAAAATTGTGGGCTTCTACACAAAACCTGTAAACGAATATTTATAGCAGCATTACTCATAATAGCCAAATGGTGGAAATAACCCAAATGTCCATCAAAGGACGAATAGATCAACAAATTCGATTCAATCATACAACAGAATGTATTCCAACAAAGTAATGAAGTATCGATACATGCTACAACTTGGATAAACCTTGAAAACATTGTGCAAAGTAAAAAGTTGTGCAACTCAAAGAAAGGAGACACAAAAAGCCTTATGTTAACTGAGGCTCATATGACTGAAATGCTATGTGCATTTCACCACAGTAAATAACTGGGAAAAAAACCATGAAAGTTTATAAAAGAACTGTTATCATAGTGAGAAATATTAATGAGAGGGAAGTTTAAAAGAGAAAAAAATAAATAACAAACCTGGAAGTGAAGCAGGGTACTGCAAAAGAATACTCTTCGCATATGCTTCTTCTGAGGCAGGATCAAACGAAAGGGGAGACATAGGTGGTAAAAGATCCACAGCCTTAAAACACAGAATTTGTTATTTTGAAATATACACACTTTACTCAGTACCACAGTAACAATACTAAGTAAATCTATGAATGGATGATTTTTTTTTCCCTAATGAAGAAAGAATTAGCAAACATACAAATTATCCTGTAACTATTTTTAAACTAAGGAGTATGATATTAAGAACAAGAGGGCTACTTTGCCCTCCAACTATGCCTCAAATGTAATAGTACCTAAAATAAAGAGGAATATCTCAATTTCTTTTTCTTTTCTTTTTTTTTTTTTTAAACTGTAATCCTTACTGTTACCAGCCAAAAACTCTGGACCTAAATCCTGTTGTCTTTGTTGAAAGATGAATCAACTGCAGGGAAAGGTTTGAGATGCACTGGCAACAAAGTGAGACTTGCTCTTCACCGAGATCAGAAGTATTAAAAGGGGATTGTACATTGTCCTTGTTTGAGTCACTTATTAAATGCCACTCAGACTTCTAGCCGGGGTGTGTCCCATGGAGACTCCTCCCACCTCCCTCCCCACCGCCTCCCGCCATATCTGTGAAGCTCAGAGCAGTGCTTTGCAACAAACTAAATTCTCAATGTGTTCATAGGGATTGTGGGGCTTGGTCTTTGATCAAAGGCTCAGCCATTCCAAGGAGTCCTACCATATTTTTGCTTCCTGCTCTACTAGGTCTAGTGTCCTGGGTTTGGGGTGAGACATGTGGACTAAGCTGTTAGATTGCACAGGGGACTGAGTGTTCTTCATGTTCTGCATCTTCGGGCATGCACAGACCCCCAGAGGATGGTCCAGGTCCCTTCGTTCTGACAAGGAACTTTAGCATGTCGAGCTGTTGTGTTTACCATGTGCGTTTGTTACCTTTTCATCCTCATTTTTCTCATCAGAAACTTGTGGTTTTACTCTTTCAGGTTCTTTTTCTTCTGGTCTCCGTTTGCTAGCTAGATCTTTGGGTTCACTTCTGTGCCTCTTTTCATCTTTGTCTTCTTCATTTATTTCAGCCTGAGCTCCTCCGGGCCTCGCATCTGTCTGGCTCCTCCTTAGATTTCTGTTTAGGTGTTAGTCCTTTGGTTTGACTTCTGAGTCTCTTTTCTTCCTGGAGGTGACCAGGCTTTACTTTATCATCTTTCTTCTTCTTCCACGTGTGTTCCTGGTTTTACTCTTCCCGGTTCTTCTGCAGGGAGCGGTCCAGCAACTTGTTCTCTGGATGTAACTCTACGTCTCTTTTCTTCCTGGTCTTTTTCTTCTTCATCGACAGAATCATCTGATTTTGCTTTTTCAGGGTCTTCCTCAGGCTTCCGTTTGGCAGGGCCCCTTGTGAAATAAGATGTGACGGTGGTCTGCCTGGTAGTTTGCCTTGTAACCCTGGTGCTACATGAGACTTCAGATTTTGTTTCTCCATCGGACTTGCTTCTCCTGGGCATGCAAAGTTTGGAAACAGGTCTGGGGGACTTGTTTTTCTCTGCTATTTCCACTGTGCGGTCCTCACCACTTGTCTGGCTCCCGTTTTCTAGACATCCATTCACTTCCCGACTGAAAGCATGAGTTCCGTTCTCCAAGGACAAATCTATATTTAAAAGGGATTTGACTTAAGCCAGGTAGCCCTCCTCTGATAATTCTTTATGTAATTTGGTTTCCAAGTCACATAACTGATTCTTTATTTCTGTCTGCAGAAATTCATGCAAGAGATTCCATTTCTCCTTCACGCATTCCTTTTCTGCTTAACTATCTCCTGCCAAATCTTTGAGCCGAATGGTCTTGATGATTTCGTGAGCAGCATCGTGGGGTTTGTCGTAGACCGGCAGCGGCCACGGGTAGACGGCGGGCTCAGCCCCCACAGGCGACTTGAGCCTCAGCGCCAGCTTCTCCCCAATCTCATTTTCTTTTTAATACAATCCACTGAATCTAAAAATATTAACTATATCACAACAGCAGCTTAATGAACATTCTAATATATATTTAGAAAAATCACAGAAACCAAAATATTTGAACTTCAGGCTCAGATGAAAAGATAACAAGATAACACACATATAGCATTTCCAGGTCATTGGTAACATGATAAATCAAGAGTTTACAAGAGATTAAACCACTCTCCAAAAGTCAAGTCAATATTACTTACTGGAGTCCAACCTTTAATTAGACTGAAAGGAGACAGGCCAAGAAATTCTTTCCAATTTTTATGCCATTCTTCTTGTTTTTCAACAATAGAATGTCTTATAGTTGTGAGATCTGCTTTTATTTTATACCTATAACAGCATAAAAAAGAACTTCATTCAAAACATGAATATATAAAAAGAAGCACTGAGAAAAAGTGTCGAAGTAAGAATACTATAGCTCACAGAGAAAGGGCAGAAAGTATAACTGAAAGTTCAACCAATACAGCACACCTAAATTGCATAAACTCTCCCATTGAGAGAGAGTTCAGAATCTAAAATACCTTCTTTCCTTTTAACACCAAATAGCAATCATATATCTATACTCCATTTATCTTTAAAAATATTGGGTTGGCCAAAAAGTTCGTTCGGGTTTTTCCCTAAGATGTTACCCAAACGAACTTTTTGGCCAACCCCATACAATTTTTTCCTGGTTCTGAACTCAAGTTGAAATTCTACTCCTACTCTCTATCCATTTCTAAAGAGTACCCATACCTCCTGGTCACTCTGCTCAATACAAACCATTTTTCTGAAACCTAGTTTTATTAGTAGACCCTACAAAAGAAAATCTAGAGAAAAGTCATAATTATTTGATAAAGGATTATCACTCAGGGCAAATAATATACTCCAGACAAAAGAAAACTACATTAATTTTCCTTGCTACTTCATGTGTCTCTCTAGAAGTTGGTAACATAAGGTTTTTGAGTACGAGTAAAATTTTCACACTTGTTTGCCAAAGCTACTGAGTTGTTAACTAAACAAGAGTTGTGCTGAGAAATTATCAAAACCACCCTACTCCTGCCCCAATGAAATAACAGAAGACCTTTCTAGTGTACCTCATATGCTTCAGATCTGACAATCTTTCTCTCTGAACTTTGGTCTCTTTTTCAAGGAAGTGAAGGTCTATTGTCAGTCGTGCTTGGTTAGCCTGACAATGTTCGTATTTCATTACTTTCAAGACTTCATTTAATAACTGAATAACTGTTAAGAGATTCAATTTTCCAGCCTCATAAACATTTCCTATGTGCAACTGAAAAAAAAAAAGTGGTGAACTATAGATTGTTAACATAATAAAATGCTACAAAAATATATTTACATTTTTCACTATTACATAGAAAGGTTACTTTAAAAGAGTAGAAAAAAAGAACAAATGTCTACCCAAAAATAAAACTATGTAAATAATTCTGGCCCAAAAAAAACTACCATGGAAGAATTAACACACCATGCTACATTTTTATATCATGCAAAAAAGCTGAAACTGGAATAAAAGAAATGCAAATAAATGGAAAGCAAAATAAAGACTGAGGAGAAAGATCAGGTTTGGAGAAAGATCATGAATTCATGTTTTACCGAAAGTTGCAAATTAAAGGACCCCTAAAGGTTGATTCCAAACTTAAACATGTTTATTTGGCCTGCACAGTTTCAATGTTTTAAAATCATCTGAATTAGTTGCTAATATTTTTTAAAATCACAGATTTCACACAAAATTAGTTCCCCAAAGATCTCATCATTTCCTACTTTACCCCTTTTGTTACACATAATTAGCATACTTCATTTATATAGTATTACCTGCCTAGCCCCTGTAGGAATCTGAGTTTACAGATTCTGATTTTTATGTACTCTGAATTTGAAGTGCCTGACATGTTACCTATTAAAGTGAAAACTCTTCAGGGTCACAACAATATTTTATCTTTATATCCCCTTCACTATAATAATACCTGACACATAGGAGATGCTCAAAAAATTTTAAGTTTACTAAGAAAAAAAAATGTAGGCTATTCACATGGAAATGTCCCATAAGCAAGTGGAAATAATTTGATGTAGACTGGGTTGAAGGGGAGAGACTGGAAATACCAATCTGGTAATATTATTGTATAGGAGGGTGATGAAGGCATGGAATTGGGTAAGAAAATACAGATGGATTTATAATGTGGGAAAGAAAAGGGTGCATTAAAGGAACCATGGGGAACATGTTCATTTAAAAGGTAGAGAAAAAGGAACCAGTGGAAAACTCGAGAAAGCAGTCTGAAACACCACAGGAAGGCAAAGACACTGAGGTCACAAAAGCTAAAGGAAGAAAAAACTTTAAAACACTTAATAGCATCAAGATGAAAGAAAAACAAGAGAACAGAAGAGTTTTTAAAAAGAAATTTAGGGGCTTCCCTGGTGGCGCAGTGGTTGAGAATCCGCCTGCCGATGCAGGGGATGCCGGTTCGTGCCCTGGTCTGGGAAGATCCCACATGCCACGGAGCGGCTGGGCCCGTGAGCCACGGCCGCTAAGCCTGCACGTCCGGAGACTGTGCTCCGCAACGGGAGAAGCCACAATAGTGAGAGGCCCGCGTACCACAAAAAAAAAAAAAAAAAAAAAGAAATTTAGCATTCAGGAGATCACTGGTGCTCTCTTTGAGAATTTATAAAGAACGAGGTATCGGGGCTTCCCTGGTGGCGCAGTGGTTGAGAGTCCGCCTGCTGATGCAGGGGACACAGGTTCGTACACCGGTCCGAGAGGATCCCACATGCTGCAGAGTGGCTGGGCCCATGAGCCATGGCCGCTAAGCCTGCACGTCCGGAGACTGTGCTCCGCAACGGGAGAAGCCACAATAGTGAGAGGCCCGCGTACCACAAAAAAAAAAAAAAAAGAACAAATTCTGGAGAGTTAATCTGATTATAGTTAACAATACTAGATTCTATACTTCAAAGCCGCTAAGAGACTAGATCTTAAATGTTCTCGGAGAGACCACAACAGTGAGAGGCCCGCATACCGCAAAAAAAAAAAAAAAAAAGAACTAGGCATCATATCATCTTCCTACTAAGTACCTTCTACTCTCTAATTATATGATGTAGCACCATACAAGGTACAGACAATGAATAAAGGTTGATAGATGTGAATATAAACACCTTTAACAGTACCCCTCTTTATGAAAGATTTACCAGATATATTCACAAAGGTAAATTCTGAAAACAGTAGAAAAACTTTGTGAGAAAAACAATATACAATATATAAAAAAATTATGTGAAGGGAGTTTTCTCAAAGCTCTCTTATCGAATGCTTACCTGACACATTTGTTTCTCAATTTTGTCAAGTAAGAGCCTTGGAATATTGATAGCAACATTAGTTCCATCTAAAGTATATTGGTTAACAACATTAAGGACTGAACTAACAACTTCTCTCTCTTTTTCCAAAACCATGAGTGTTTCATTCACTGAAGCCCACAAAGACCGAACCTTCGAAAACAGAGACAAACAAATTATTAAAGTCTATATATAATCTATACATAAAGATATGTAAAATACAAATATATGCTCATTCCTAGGAACAAATTAGGTATTCCTGGAATGGCTTCTGGTAAAAAACTAACTATTTTAACAGTCTAAAAGCACTGATATCACTTTCAAGGGCACTTTATTTTTTTTATTTTTTTTTTTTATTTTTTTCTTTTTTGTTTTTTTCAAGGGCACTTTAAAACTCAAGAATTTCTCAGGAGAATCTAGCCCACTATGATTTGCAAAACGTATCTAAGAAACCTTATACTATGGAGGTGCAATTAGCATTTCCTGTATTCTGAGATGCCATCAGGGAAAATAAAAGATTTTCAGGTGAAAATGAAAACACTACACATCAATTTTAAGAGTCATTCAAGTTTCAAAAGTTAAAATGTTGAAAACCATATATTAACCTAAGTTTATTAAATTGACATACAAGAATGTTCAAAGCACTCCTATTTGTAATACTCAAAAACTGCAATCAACTCGAAGAACTACCTTGAATAAAAAGTATACTTTCCTATAATCATAAAATAGAACATTATACAGCAATGAGAATGAACACATACAACAGCATGGATACAACAGCATGAGTGAAAGAAGTCGAACACAAAAGAATATATTCTAACCGCAAAAAAAAAAAAAAAAAAAGAATAAATTCTATACACTCCCCATTTACACAAAGTTCAAGAACGGGCAAAACTAATCTTTAGCATAACAAGTGAGGATAGGGCTTCACTGGTGGTGCAGTGGTTAAGAATCCGCCTGCCAATGCAGGGGACACAGGTTCGATCCCTGGTCCGGGAAGATCCCACATGCCACGGAGCAACTAAGCCCGTGTGCCACAACTACTAAGCCTGCACTCTGGAGGCTGCGAGCCACAACTACTGAGTCCACATGTCACAACTACTGAAGCCTGCATGCCTAGAGCCCATGCTCCACAACTAGAGAAGCCATCGCAATGAGAATCCCACGCCCACGCATCACAACAAAGAGTAGCCCCCTCTTGCCGCAACTAGAGAAAGCCTGCGTGCAGCAATAAGGACCCAATACAGCCAAAAATTAATAAAATACATAAATTTTAAACAAATAAACAAACAAAAAAAAGAAGTGATAGTATTTACTCTTGGAAGGAAATGGTCATGAATGAAAGGGGGCTCAATGCTCCTGGGGTGATGGTAACATTCTGTTTCTTTAACCGGATGTTGATTACATGGATGTGTCCACTTTGTGAATTTTGTCAAGCTTCACACTTAGGATTTTTGCACGTTTTTATATGTATGTTATGCCTCAAAAGAATTTACGTAAGTGGGAAAGAGGAGGGGAAATACACTAATTATATTTGTGTTAGTGTCTGTGTCTTCTCACAGTACAAAGTAAAGTTGTTTCCCCAAAGGAAGACTCATTGGCTGGCCATCTAAAATCTCACAGGATGGCATTTCTTTGGTGAACATACAAAGATCCAGGATCTGGTTCTCAGATTTTTCAAATCTAGAAAGTTTACCTTCTCAATGGCTCAAAGTTGACTGGACTCAGGGAAAACTGAACATTACCCAAACTCAAGACAGACTGCTATGAAAACTCTTAATGGGTTTCATACCAACCTAACCTATTAAGCCTACAATCAAAGATACTACATTCAGCAATAGGAATATTCACATTCACTAAACTGGAAGCTCCATAAAGGAAGTGACTCTGCCCGTTTTCTTCAGGGCTCTAGTCCATAATATCTAGAAGAATGCCTAGCAAATGGCAGATGATCAATAAATATTCACTGAATTAATGAATAATTACTTCCTGAGGAGGGCACTCACCTTTTCCAGTGACAAAGTGCCTAAAAAGCCAAATTAATACCCCAAAGCAGCTTGGTGACCATAGAATCAGAACAAAGAGCTTGAGAGAGATTTCATCCAAACACAAAGGCCTAAGAAAACACTCCTACCCACATCTGTTAAAGCCAACCTCTGAAAGCTTCAGATCATTTATATCTGCCAGATTTCTCTCTACTGCCATGTCAGCCTCAACATGACTTCTCATCTTTCTTCCATACTTACCATCTGCCTTCACGTAATGTATTTTATTTAGATAAATATTACTGGTTAAGTTAGAATCAAGCTGAATTTTCCCTGCTGGCATGTAAGATTTTAAATTAAACAAATTTAAACTGGTTAATTTAAAACTGCTTTTGTATATATTTAGTCTGATAGATTAGAAGCTAATTTTTCCACTATATTCAAGTGTTTTAAAGGCACCCTGTTAGTACTTTTATACATATATCACTTATAATGAGTAAAAAAAAGAAAAACAAACAAAAACACTACTACAAAGAGAGATATACGAGTTCAATTAAGTAAGTAAACACTGCATAATCCAAAAGAAAGATTAAATTTCTCTCTTCAAAAGTTGGCTTGGGGGCTTCCCTGGTGGCGCAGTGGTTGCGCGTCCGCCTGCCGATGCAGGGGAACCGGGTTCGCGCCCCGGTCTGGGAGGATCCCACATGCCGCGGAGCGGCTGGGCCCGTGAGCCCTGGCCGGTGGGCCTGCGCGTGCGGAGCCTTCCGGAGCCTGTGCTCCGCAACGGGAGAGGCCGCAGCAGAGGGAGGCCCGCATACCACAAAAAAAAAAAAAAAAAAAAAAGTTGGCTTGACCAGTCCCTCCCATCAGGAAGCTTCCACAAGCCTCTTAGGGTAGCGTCATCCACCAGAGGACAGACAGCAGAAGCAAAAAGAATTACAATCCTGCAGCCTGTGAAACGAAAACCAAATTCACAAAAAGGCAGACAAGATGAAAAGGCAGAGGACTATGTACCAGATGAAGGAACAAGATAAAACCCCAGAAAAACAACTAAATGAAGTGGAGATAGGCAACCTTCCAGAAAAAGAATTCAGAATAGTGACAGTGAAGGTGATCCAGGACCTCGGAAAAAGAATGGAGGCAAAGATCGAGAAGATGCAAGAAATGTTTAACAAAGAACTAGAAGAATTAAAGAGCAAACACCTAGAAGAATTAAAGAACAAACAAAGAGATGAACAATACAATAACTGAAAAGAAAAATATACTAGAAGGAATCAATAGCAGAATAACTGAGGCAAAAGAACAGATAAATGACCTGGAGGACAAAATGGCGGAAATCACTGCCATGGAACAGAATAAAGAAAAAAGAATGAAAAGAAATATAGACAGCCTAAGAGACCTCTGGAACAACATTAAACACACCAACATTCGCATTATACAGGTCCCAGAAGGAGAAGAGAGAGAGGAAGAACCCGAGAAAATATCTGGATATAGGGGTCCCAGAAGAAGAGAGAAAGGACCCAAGAAAATATTTGGAGATTATAGTTGAAAACTTCCCTAACATGGGAAAGGAAATAGCCACCTAAGTCCAGGAAGCCCAGAGTCCCAGGCCAGATAAACCCAAGGAGAAAAACGCCGAGACACATAGTAATGAAATTAACAAAAATTAAAGACAAAGAAAAATTATTAAAAGTAACAAGGGAAAAACAACAAATAACATACAAGGGAACTCCCATAAGGTTAACACCTGACTTCTCAGCAGAAACTCTACAAACCAGAAGGGAGTGGCATGATATATTTAAAGTGATGAAAGGGAAGAACCTACAACCAAGATTACTCTACCTGGCAAGGATCTCACTCAGATTCGAAGAAGAAATCAAAAGCTTTACAGACAAGCAAAAGCTATGAGAATTCAGCACCACCAAACCAGCTCTACAACAAATGCTAAAGGAACTTCTCTAAATGGGAAACACAAGAAAAAAAAAGGACCTACAAAAACAAACCAAAAACAATTAAGAAAATGGTAATAGGAGCATACATATCGATAATTACCTTAAATTTGAATGGATTAAATGCTCCAACCAAAAGACACAGGCTTGCTGAATGGATATAAACACAAGACCCATATATATGCTGTCTAAAGGAGACTTGACTTCAGACCTAGGGACACATACAGACAGAAAGTGAGGGGATGAAAAAAGATATTCCATGTAAATGGAAATCAAAACAAAGCTGGAGTAGCAATATTCATATCAGATAAAATAGACTTTAAAATAAAGAATCTTACAAGAGACAAGGAAGGACACCACATAATGATCAAGGGATCAACCAAGAAGAAAATATAACAATTATAAATATATATACACCCAACACAGAAGAACCTCAATACATTAAGGCAACTGCTAACAACTATAAAAGAGGAAATCGACAGTAACACAATACTACTGGGGGACTTTAACACCTCACTTACACCAATGGACAGATCATCCA
>NC_041222.1:61273905-61275176 GCF_002837175.3 Physeter macrocephalus
AAGCTTTACAGACAAGCAAAAGCTATGAGAATTCAGCACCACCAAACCAGCTCTACAACAAATGCTAAAGGAACTTCTCTAAATGGGAAACACAAGAAAAAAAAAGGACCTACAAAAACAAACCAAAAACAATTAAGAAAATGGTAATAGGAGCATACATATCGATAATTACCTTAAATTTGAATGGATTAAATGCTCCAACCAAAAGACACAGGCTTGCTGAATGGATATAAACACAAGACCCATATATATGCTGTCTAAAGGAGACTTGACTTCAGACCTAGGGACACATACAGACAGAAAGTGAGGGGATGAAAAAAGATATTCCATGTAAATGGAAATCAAAACAAAGCTGGAGTAGCAATATTCATATCAGATAAAATAGACTTTAAAATAAAGAATCTTACAAGAGACAAGGAAGGACACCACATAATGATCAAGGGATCAACCAAGAAGAAAATATAACAATTATAAATATATATACACCCAACACAGAAGAACCTCAATACATTAAGGCAACTGCTAACAACTATAAAAGAGGAAATCGACAGTAACACAATACTACTGGGGGACTTTAACACCTCACTTACACCAATGGACAGATCATCCAGACAGAAAATTAATAAGGAAACACAAGCTTTAAATGACACAATAGATCAGACAGATTTAATTCATATTTACAGGACATTCTATCTGAAAACAAAAGATTACATTTTCTTCCCCAGTGTACATGGAACATTCTCCAGGATAGACCACATCTTGGGTCACAAATCCAGCCTCAGTAAATTTAAGAAAACTAAAATCACGTCAAACATCTTTTCTGACCACAACTCTGACATTAAATTACAGAGAAAAAAACGTAAAAAACATAAACACATGGAGGTTAAACAATACCTTACTAAATAACCAAGAGATCACTGAAGAAGTCAAAAAGGATATCAAAAAATACCTAAAGGCAAATGACAACAAAAACACAACAATCCAAAACCTATGGGATTGGGTGGGATAGGGAGAATGGGAGGGAGACGCAAGAGGAAGGAGATATGGGGATATAGGTATATGTATAGCTGACTCACTTTGTTATAAAGCAGAATCTAACACACCATTGTAAAGCAATTATTGTCCAATAAAGATGTTGAGGAAAAAAAAACACCTATGGGATGCAGCAAAAGCAGTTCTAAGAGGAAAGTTTAGAGTAATACAATGCTACCTCAAGAAACAAGAAAAATCTCAAAAGAACAATATAACCTTACACCTAAAGGAACTAGAGA
>NC_041222.1:61275531-61276239 GCF_002837175.3 Physeter macrocephalus
TCATAAAGATCAGAGCAGAAATAAATGAAAGAGAAACAAAGAAAACAATAGCAAAGATCAATAAAACTAAAAGCTGGTTCTTCAAGAAGATAAACAAAATTGATACACCTTTAGCCAGACTCATTAAGAAAAAGAGGGAGAGGACTCAAATCAATAAAATTAGAAATGAAAAAAGAGAAGTTACAATGGACAATACAGAAATAAAAAGCATCCTAAGAGACTACTACAAGCAACTCCATGCCAATAAAATGGACAACCTGGAAGAAATGGACAAATTTTTAGAAAGGTACAACCTTCCAAGAATGAACCAGGAAGAAATAGAAAATAAGAACAGACCAATCACAGGCAATGAAATTGAAATTGAAACTGTGATTAAAAATCTTCAAAAAAAAAAAAAAAAATCTTCCAACAGGGCTTCCCTGGTGGCGCAGTGGTTGAGAGTCCGCCTGCCAATGCAGGAGACACGGGTTCGCGCCCCGGTCCAGGAAGATCCCACATGCCGCAGAGCGGCTAGGCCCATGAGCCATGGCCACTGAGCCTGCGCGTCCGGAGCCTGTGCTCCACAACAGGAGAGGCCACAACAGTGAGAGACCCGCGTACCGCAAAAAAAAAAAAAAAAAAAAAAATCTTCCAACAAACAATCCCTGGTGGCGCAGTGGTTGAGAGTCCGCCTGCCAATGCAGGAGACACGGGTTCGCGCCCCGGTCC
>NC_041222.1:61276723-61354413 GCF_002837175.3 Physeter macrocephalus
TGAAGAATAAAAACCATATGATCATCTCAATAGATGCAGAAAAAGCTTTTGACAAAATTCAACACCCATTTATGATAAAAACTCTCCAGAAAGTGGGCATAGAGGGAACCTACCTCAACATAATAAAGACCATATATGACAAACCCACAGCAAACATCATTCTCAATGGTGAAAAACTTAAAGTACTTCCTCAAAGATCAGGAACAAGACAAGGAGGTCCGCTCTCGCCACTATTATTCAACATAGTTTTGGAAGTCCTAGCCACGGCAATCAGAGAAGAAAAAGAAATAAAAGGAATACAAATTGGAAAAAGATGCCACCAGAATATTTCTAGAACTAATCAATGAATTTGGTAAGGTTGCAGGATACAAAATTAATGCACAGAAAACTCTTGCATTCCTACACACTAACAACGAAAGATCAGAAAGAGAAATTAAGGAAACAATCCCATTCACCACTGCAACAAAAAGAATAAAATACCTAGAAATAAACCTACCTAAGAAGGTAAAAGACCTGTACTCAGAGAACTATAAGACACTGATGAAAGAAATCAAAGATGACACAAACAGATGGAGAGATATACCATGTTCTTGGATTAGAAGAATCAACATTGTGAAAACGACTATAATACCCAAAGTAATTGACAGATTCAATGCAATCCCTATCAAATTACCAATAGCATTTTTCACAGAATTAGAACAAAAAAGTTTACAATTTGTATGGAAACACAAAAGACTCCGAATAGCCAAAGCAATCTTGAGAATGAAAAATGGACCTGGAGGAATCAGGCTCCCTGACTTCAGACTATACTACAAAGCTACAGTAATCAAGACAATATGGTACTGGCACAAAAACAGAAATATCGATCAATGGAACAGGATAGAAAGCCCATAGATAAACCCACTCACCTACGGTCAACTAATCTATGACAAAGGAAGCAAGGATATACAATGGAGAAAAGACAGTCTCTTCAATAAACGGTGCTGGGAAAACTGTGGACAGCTACATGTAAAAGAATGAAATTAGAACACTGCCTAATACCATACACAAAAATAAACTCCAAATGGATTAAAGACCTAAATGTAAGACCAGACACTATAAAACTCTTAGAGGAAAACAGCAAGACCACTCTGACATAAACCACAGCAAGATCTTTTTTGACCCACCTCCTAGAGTAATGGAAATAAAAACAAAAATAAACAAATGAGACCTAATGAAACTTGAAAGCTTTTGCACAGCAAAGGAACTATAAAAAAGACGAAAAGACAACCCTCAGAATGGGAGAAAATATTTGCAAACAAATTAACGGACAAAGGATTAATCTCCAAAATATATATACAGCTCAGGCCGCTCAATATTAAAAAAACAAACA
Organism: Physeter macrocephalus; assembly: GCF_002837175.3. Taxonomy (NCBI): domain Eukaryota; kingdom Metazoa; phylum Chordata; class Mammalia; order Artiodactyla; family Physeteridae; genus Physeter; species Physeter macrocephalus. Next base: position 61,278,096 of record NC_041222.1, read on the forward strand.
ACCCAATCAAACAATGGGCAGAAGACCTAAACAGACATCTCTCCAAAGAAGACATACAGATGGCCAAGAGGCACATGAAAAGCTGCTCAACACCACTAATTATTAGAGAAATGCAAATCAAAACTACAATGAAGTATCACCTCACACCGGTCAGTATGGGCATCATCATAAAATCTATAAACAATAAGTACTGGAGAGGGTGTGGAGAAAAGGGAACCCTCTTGCACTGTTGGTGGGAATGTAAATTGATACAGCCACTATGGAGAACAGTATGGAGGTTCCTTAAAAAACTAAAAACAGAATTACCATATGACCCAGCAATCCTACTACTGGGCATATACTCAGAGAAAACCATAATTCAAAGACACATGCACCCCAATGTTCACTGCAGCACTATTTACAATAGCCAGGTCATGGAAGCAACCTAAATGCCCATCAACAGACAAATGGATAAAGAAGATGTTTTACATATATACAATGAAGTATTACTCAGCCATAAAAAGGAACGAAATTGGGTCATCTGTAGAGACGTGGAAGGACCTAGAGACTGTCTTATACAGAGTGAAGTAAGCCAGAAAGAGAAAAACAAATATTATATATTAATGCATATATGTGGAATCTAGAAAAATGGTACAGATGAACCAGTATGAGAAAACCATAATTCAAAAAGAGTCATGTATCTCAATGTTCATTGCAGCTTTATTTACAATAGCCAGGTCATGGAAGCAACCTAAATGCCCATCAACAGACAAATGGATAAAGAAGATGTTTTACATATATACAATGAAGTATTACTCAGCCATAAAAAGGAACGAAATTGGGTCATCTGTAGAGACGTGGAAGGACCTAGAGACTGTCTTATACAGAGTGAAGTAAGCCAGAAAGAGAAAAACAAATATTATATATTAATGCATATATGTGGAATCTAGAAAAATGGTACAGATGAACCAGTATGCAAGGCAGAAATAGAGACATAGATGTAGAGAACAACATATGGACACCAAGGGGGGAATGGGAGAGGGGGGTGCGATGAATTGGGATATTGGGATTGACAATATATACACTATATGTATAAAATACATAACTAAAAAGAACCTGCTGTATAAAAAATAAGTAAAATAAAATTCAAAAAAAAAAGTCTCACCTTTTGAATTTTCTCTTGTATATTACTTTGGTCATCATAAGGTTCCATTCTAGTTAAAAATTAAATAATCTCATTAGTCAATAAAAAAAACCATATGGTAATTTACCATCCAAAGAGCTAATTAATCTGCAAACCCACCCGCTAACAACCATTCCTATTAAAAGCAAAAATAAAATTCAAGCTCAAAGCTATAATTTATTAGAAGAAATGGACTAGGAATCAGAATTATGTTCTTGTCCTGTTATCAACTAGCTATTGATATGTTATTTTAACTAATCTCAGGTTCCTAACTGGTAACATGCAGGAGGCTAAACTAGTATCTCAAAGAACTTTCAACTCTAAAAGTCACTTACTTTTTTATCTGGTTTTGCTGTCCTATACATTCTGATCTCAAATTTTCTATTTGTTTAACTGATAATCTGCAAGAAAACATACAAAATGACAACTGTAAATCTATTACAACTAACTAGTATAGCCCACTTTGATATTTTCCCTCATTTCATATCTTTGCTCAAGGCCTCTGAGGACTACTCTTCCAAATGTACCCAGTAGCCAGTCATAAAGGGACTGTAGACTCCCTTTAAGAGTTACAGGAGTGGTCTAACATATAGTCGGCTATTGAAATAGACCAGGACTTCTTGGCTCATATACTCTCTGACTTCAAGTAAAAATGTTGGAGGTCAGTTAAGACTACTCTGCTCTCTTATCCTTATCTCACATACCTAGGGGATAATTTTAAATGTTACCTAAAACAGGCAACATTGTAGTTTTAAGGAGATTTCAAAGGATTTTGTAGCTTTTGGAATAGATAATAGCATTTAAAAAGTTATCTTACTATAGTTGTTTATAATTGTAAAAAATTGGACACAATTTATGTCTTGAGAGTAAGAACGTTGCTTGTCTTGTTTAATGCTGTAGGACTAGTGTATAACCGATATCCAGCACATATGAGTAACTCAAGAAAAAAAAGGCTGAATAAATTAACGTAAATATAAGACAGTATAAAATGGCTAAAGAAACTATGGAATACCTCTTCAACTAAGACACTAAGTAGAAATTAAAATACATTATGGCAATATGGAAAAATTTATAGAATGAAATATTAAGAGAAAAAAGGATACAAAATAGAATGAGCACTATAATTACAGCTTAAAAATTTACTTCCATGTTTAAAAGAAAAAGCACCTAAAGAAATTGAGTTTTTGAACTAAAACGATATCTTCCTTTTCTCTAAACTGTCATTTACAGTATGCCTAAAGTTTTAAAACATTTTATTCAGAAGTTATCAGGCTTTAAAATGGAAAGATAACAGCCAGGGAGTTTTGAGGTAGACGTGAATTATTGCCATTGAAAGAATATTGATGAGGGACTTCCCGGGTGGCGCAGTGGTAAAGAATCTGCCTGCCAGTGGAGAGGACACAGGTTCAAGCCCTGGTCCGGGATGATCCCACATGCCGCGGAGCAACTAAGCCCGTGTGCCACAACTACTGAGCCCACATGCCACAACTACTGAAGCCCGCGCACCTAGAACCCGTGCTCCGCAACAAGAGAAGCCACCGCAATGAGAAGCCCGTGCACCGCGATGAAGAGGAGCCCCCACTCACCGCAACTAGAGAAAGCCCACACGCAGCAACGAAAACCCAATGCAGTCAAAAATAAATTAAATAAATAAATACTGATGGAATTAAAAAATTAACAAATAAAGTGCATACACCAATGGGTTAAAAGAAAAGAAAGGATATTGATGACATTTGTTCAAAAAGAAAGGAATTTACATTTTCTAACTATCAAAGTATTACTTACTGTGCATTTTCCTGGTATTTTCGGGTAACACAATCTTCTCTTTGCAAAATTTGTAAAAATCTGTTACGTGCTACATGGCATCTGGCCATGCACTTGTGCAAATCTTGTGGCTTTACGTTAAATGTCTCTGTAAAATGTACAGAAGAATCTACACAGGACACAAATAAAATATAGAAAACTTAGACTTACAAGCTAATAAATATACAAATGTGAGATTATTGAGAGATTAACAACCTCATTTAACTAACAACTCCTTAAAAGCTTGTATGCCACATACACAAAAAGATACAACTAATTTCAGCAAAAGCAAGGATGACCTATTTTTAAAGGAGGCAATAAAAAAGGATATCTGAAGCTGAGTTATTTTACATAATTAAAAATTCTCAGAGTCCATGTGCCCAAAGTAATTCTTATTATCACAGCATGATACATCCATGAACAAATACATCGTTATACATAAGCAACTTCTCAACTGATCTTTTAACAACAAAGGAAGAAAATCAATTAAAAGAGATGAAGTGAGATCACATCACCTTCATTGCTGCCATCAGTGTACTTTTCTTCCTAGTAAGACCAACAGGACAAGACAACCAAATAAAACCAATCTCCATTTCTCAAGTAATTCTTGGCTACGTTACTAATGATCAAAGCAGACCCTGAGAACAATCCATCTAAACATTTGAGAGTCCAGGTTTTCACCTGTAATAAAATGTAATAAATCCTACTTTAAGACAGCCCAATACAATAAAGATGGATATTCTGGAAAATAGTGACCCCACACCATACTTAACATTGTAAATCCAGGTCCTAGATTATCCGCAAAGAAATAACCAAAACTCCTAAATATTTAACAGGGGATGAGTTCGCTGGATGTAGAAGTCACCAAGAGACTGAATATGCTGAATGAAACTGCTTTAAATGAGAAATATGACAACCCATGCTTAAAAGTCTTATGTACAATAAACTCTTGCTAAATCCAAATACACATAATTCATATAAAATAGTTTGGGTTACATGTAACTGGAATAAATCATCTAATAGAAAAGCTGGTAAAATGCTTATGTTACATTAAATTTAAAATATGTAAATGCTTATAAAGCAAGATCACATGTACATGTTTTTAAAAATCACACACAAAAGATAAACTGGAGGGGCTTCCCTGGTGGCGCAGTGGTTGCGCGTCCGCCTGCCGATGCAGGGGAACCGGGTTCGCGCCCCGGTCTGGGAGGATCCCACATGCCGCGGAGCGGCTGGGCCCGTGAGCCATGGCCGCTGAGCCTGCGCGTCCGGAGCCTGTGCTCCGCAACGGGAGAGGCCACAGCAGAGGGAGGCCCGCATACCACAAAAAAAAAAAAAAAAAAAAAAAAAAGATAAACTGGAAAAAAGGTATGTGTTTGGGTGCATATATACATACATATATATACATGCAGACACACACAATATATACTAGAACATACGCAAAACGATATATGTATAAAGTTTGTCACTGTAGCATTGTTTTTATAGCAAAAGATTAGGAAAAAAGCCAACTGTCTGTCAGCAGAACTGATTTCAGAACAAACGTATGATTAAATACACTATGACACATCCATTCAAATATGCAGTTCTTAAGAGAGAGACAGAGTAAGGAAGATCTATGAACTGACATGGGATGATCTCCAATATACACTGTTGCATAAAAAACACAAGATTCAAACCCAGATGTATGTCACCATTTAGAGTTTAAAAAAGAAGAATATATACACATTTGCTAGTATTATTCATTACAATGGTTGCTTCTGGGAAGCGAAACTAGGTAGTTAGAGATGGAAGACAGACTTTTCACTTTCTGATTTTTGAATCATGAGAATCTATCATTTATTCAAAATAATTAAAACATATAATATGTGCATTAAAAAAAAACAACAAAAACACCTAAAAGAAAACAAACTAAAATGTCAGCAATGGTTGTCTCTAGAAAGTGGAAGATGGGCTATTATTGCATCAACTTTTCCAGCTTTTACGTCCCATGTTTTATAAGCATAACTCAATTACACTGAGCAGCATACTTAGTAAGCTACAAATAGCATTCTTTTAAGTCTTAGCTGAAAAATCCAATATTTTGTTTCTATAATTTAGCAAATAGATCAAATCCCTTTAAAACAGCAATTGTGGGCTTCCCTGGTGGCGCAGTGGTTGGGAGTCTGCCTGCCGATGCGGGGGACACGGGTTCGGGCCCCGGTCCAGGAGGATCCCGCGTGCCGCGAAGCGGCTGGGCCCATGAGCCATGGCCGCTGGGCCTGTGCGTCCGGGGCCTGTGCTCCGCAGCGGGAGGGGCCACAGCGGTGACAGGCCCGCGTACCACAAAAAAACAAAAAAAACAGCAATTGTGAACCAAAATATTCCAACACATTGCCAGTAGCCAAAATAAATCTCTAACAAATTCAACACAAAATTTAATACAATTAATTATAGGCAAACTATAACCTGCAGGTCTAACCTGGCCCACTGGCTGTTTTTCTGAGGTCAGAAAGCTAGGACTGCTTTCTACATTTTTAAGGCGTTATATTACACAAAATAAAAATTTAAAAAAACTCACAAACTGGTATATGTGACAGACACTCTTATGTGGTCCACAAAGCATAAAATATTTACTGTCAGGTCTTACACAGAAAATGTTTCCCAACCCCTGTATTAGAATATAAGAAAATAATCTGTATTGCTACCTATGTTCATTACAAGAGGATTTCAAACTACAGTTCCAATAAAATATTAACCATTTGCCTTTTGAGGTAAAATAATATTTTTATCTTACTTTATTTTATTAAAATCTCTTAATTAATTACAAATTGTAAAAAAATAATAAAAAGAATCAAAACAAAAAAAACTCCTACTGTAAGCTTAACTTACTTTTAGAATGGGTTTTTATATAATTTATTGCAACAAATCTTGCAAAGTGATACATCAGATGAATAAACTTAGGACCACCAGGAGAAAGAAATAGTGAACCAACAACTTGAGGGAAGCTACTTCCACATTCAGCCTACAGAAAAAAGAAACAAGATGATTTGAAGACCTTAACAACAACAACCTTTATATTTATTTATATGTTTTGAAGCATAACAGGGTTTACCAGAATTATTCCATTTGAACCACAAGTTGAATTTTTGAATCCTTCTAAATTCTTGGTGGACTCAGTCACAAAAAGCAGTTAAAATTTAAAGCCACAATTATTGATACTATTTGGGGACATAAGCTAAAATAATCTATGGTAAAAAAATTTTGTCTTTAAACAAAAACTGTGATATAAATTCCCAGGAACTCAAAAATCTATTTCTAATGCACTTAGCCAACAAAGCTGGCTTCCCAGAAATATACAGAATCCCAAACAAAAACCACCAGAAAGTATTATCCTGATTAGTATTTCTTGCTTATACTGTTAGCATAAAAGCATTAAAAAGATTTCACCTCTAAAAAAATTAATGTACCTCAATAAAGCCAGAAAAAATTACCTCTTAAACGTTTGCATCTTTCAGAAAGAAAATACTTACAGAAATCTTTTTTAACCATTCACAGCAATGTTTTCGGAATTCAGTATCACTTTTTTGGTCAAATGGAGGCCAACAAAGTCTTTAAAACAAAAATAAAAATTAGAATTATGAATAAAAAAGCAAACTCAGCAAAATTTTAAAACATCAAACTTATCTCCTATACTAGAAATATTAATGCTAAATCAAGGCTAACATTCATAAATTTCAACTAAAGAGAAACAACAACCTGTAAGAAATTAGGTCTTTTTCTTTATGAATATCTATAGGGTTGAATTCAGTTTAGTGCAAATAATCAATGAATATATAAGTTAAATATAGGGATGAATCACTATCAAAATTACTGAAAATCAGCTAAAGAAGACAACACTCTCAATGAATTCACTGGACTAATGCATAAAGATGGTATAAATAAATTAGGATAATAATACCTGGGGAAAAAGAGAGAAAAACACATGGTTACACATGAAAAGCACAGAAAGAATGTCATAAGAGATCATGACCCTTAGAGATAACCTATATTACAGTCAGGGGTGCTACTGTTTTGTGGACAAACAAGATATGAAATTATTAAAAATTCAGTTTTAGCCAAAAATAATGAACTTTAAAATTCGCCTATTGCTTTCCCCTTAAAATGTTTTGTCTAAATTTTTATTCTGAGGCAATTATTTGATTAGGGCCCCTTTTTTTTGTATTTCTATAGCATAACATACATGCTATATTCATAGGAAAAAATTAAGTATGCAAAGAAAAAAAGACTAAAAAGCTGGAATGTCAACAGTGATATTCTCTAATTGGGTTTAGGAATAATTTTTACTTCCTTCTTTAACTTTTCTGTATTTGCTGAACTGGTTAAAGTAAGCTGTATTTTGTTTATAATCTAGAAAAAAAATCAAAAAATCTATTTTTATTTGAGCAGAGGAAGCCCTATACCTTAATGATAGGGATTTCGAAAATATGTTTCAAATACACTTGTTCTCCTGGTCACTCATAACTTTAACTGAAGGCAAAATATTAAAAATAAATTATCACAAATAAAAACAAGGCCCTAAACAACAGGCTTACTATATAAAAGAATGAGGGCACAATATAAATATTAAAACAAATTTGAACACTTTTTCTTATAGACAAAACCCAAATCACATGCAATATAACTTAGAACCAAGCTAGTGAATATTCATTTTTATATTTTTATTTTAATTTACAATAATTTTACAAAAGAAAAAATCACTCAGATTTATAAAGGTTAAGTACTAAATCTGTAAGACTCAAGCCTAATTTTTATAACATCCATTCAAAATAATAGTTGAAGTCCAAAGTTGAAATTCTGGCTTATATAAAGTCATAATCCCTTTTTAAATCCCTTACAAAAAGAAAATGAAATAACTTTTACTCACTTGAAAACTTCTTTAGTGAGAGACTGGTCAAGCGTTTGAAACAAAAAATAAGAAACTATATGAAAGGCATCACGGTTCAACTTGTCAAACATGTTCCTAATGGTTTAAAAAGAAATAGAAGCAGGAAAAAAAAAAGAAAGAAAGAAGAAAAGAAAAAGGTTAATAAAACTAAGCATCATCAAAAGCTGTGTAAGAGTCTGACCCATTAATATTTTTCATTCTGTTCAAGAGGTCAAGGCAAATTAATTTTTCTAATTCATGTATATATTTATAAACAATTAAACAATACAAGTTTTTGTTTTCATTCTGAAAATATAGATCGATTAGAAGAAAACTAGTAGAACTTGGCTTTACTGCAATGAAAACATTCTACAAAAAGAAAAGGAAAGCCTAATTAGGTAGAGAGAAAACCATGGCCTAAGATATGGTGAAAATGATGATACCCACCAACATTTTCTGACAATAAAAACAGCTAAGTATTTATTGAGTTTATTATTTATCAGATACTATTTTAATTAAGCAGTAACTCATCTAATCTTCACCGCAATCATATGAGGTTAATACCTGTGCTTGCAGCTTTAACATGAAGTATTTTATCTAATCCCAACATTAGAAAGCAGTTTGATTATCCTCATAATACAGATGACATGACAAATAGATCTGAGTACTCCTGTGAACACATAAAGCTATTTTCCTGAAATAAGCTTTTTTGAGTTGGAAAAAAAAGAGTTAACATTAAAATTCCCATGCTTATCCTTTTGTCAAACAACTCTTTTATCCTTGGAATGTTTCTATTCCTCAACAAATACAAATGAAGTTCCTACCTCCTTATCATCTCTCAAACCTGCTATTTTTTTCATATAGTATCCTGTTCTCTTCAACACTTCTAATTTTTTTTTTTTTTTTTTTTTTTTTTTTTGCGGTACGCGGGCCTCTCACTGTTGTGGCCTCTCCCGTTGCACAGCACAGGCTCCGGACGCACAGGCTCAGCGGCCATGGCTCACGGGCCTAGCCGCTCCGCGGCACGTGGGATCTTCCCAGACCGGGGCACGAACCTGTGTCCCCTGCATCGGCAGGCGGACTCTCAACCATTGCGCCACCAGGGAAGCCCAACACTTCTAATTTTTAAAAAGATATTTGTTAAAGGTTTGCTCACCCACTGGACTGAAATTTTATAAGGGAAAAGTTTACGTTTGCTCTGTTCACCCCTGTATACCCAGGTCCAATACTGTGTTCAATTAATATCTGTTGAATAAACAAATGAATGGGGGGCTAAGAGTGCCTTCTGCTTTGCTCCCGGCAACTGAAGGCCTAGTAGAGCCTGGGCTGATTCCATGGAGGGGGCTGCTTATGACCTTAAGGGTCGGTGTGCTAGAGAGAACTGCAAGTACCTTCACCCTCCTCCACATTTAAAAATGCAGCTGGAAATTAATGGATGGAACAATCTGATTCAACAAAAGACTGCTGCAGCCATGTTCACCCAGCAGATGCAGTTTATGCTCCAAAATGCTCAAATGTCATCACTTACTTCTTTTCCTGTGACTCCATCCCTGGCAGCTAATCCTGCCATGGCTTTCAATCCCTACTTACCTCATCCTGGGATGGGCCTGGTCCCTGCCGAACTTTTACCAAATGCACCTGTGCTGATTTCTGGAAACCCACCTCTCCCACTGCCAGGAGCTGCTGGTCCAAAACCGATGCGTTCAGATAAACTGGAGGTATTTGTGCAGAAATATATAAATCTCTATAGGGTAGATATTAACCTTATGCATAAACATTCTTAGAGCCCAATGTTTTGAATGCTTTAAATAAGTACATCTGAATTTTAAGCTTATGGAATATAACCTCAGAAAAATGTTAGACAATTTACTACTGCAATTTTACCCTGTTATGAAGTGCACAGTTGTACAGTAGGTCAAAAAATGTCTTAGTGTACCCAGCCACAGACTGTGCATCTCCTTTGCTATGGCACAGAAAGTCTGGTGGGAATGCTCCTTTTAGCCAGCCTCCAGCTTTGCAGAGTGGAATTACTGTGTTCGTTGATGAGTCTCTACCTTCTAGAATAATCAAAAAGTCAGCTCTATTGGCAGCCCCTTGAATGCCTTGCCATGTATTGAACTGGAATCTGTACATGTCCTTTAGTCATGGTCCACAAGTCTGCTTGTAAAAAGCACATTGCGGGACTTCCCTGGTGGCACAGTGGTTAAGAATCCGCATGCCAATGCAGGGGACACGGGTTCGAGCCCTGGTCCACAAAGAACCCACATGCCGCAGAGCAACTAAGCCCGTGCATCACAACTACTGAGCCTGCGCTCTAGAGCCCACGAGCCACAACTACTGAGCCCGTGTGCCACAACTACTGAAGCCCGCGTGCCGAGAGCCCGTGCTCTGCAACAAGAGGCCACTGCAATGAGACGCCCACGCACCACAACGAAGAGTAGCCCCCGCTCGCCGCAACTAGAGAAAGCCCACGCGCAGCAACAAAGACCCAACGCAGCCATAAATAAATAAATAAACAAACAAACACATTGCTGTGTGATAAAGACACATCTTGGACCCTAACAAAATAACCCCCTCTTGCAAACTTAGCTAATTATACTTAAGGCTGTGTATCAAGTGGAGGATTAAAAACTGGTTTTCAGCAATACTTGGGAAAGCAGACAAAGTTTTCCTTTGGGAAGACTGATTTTTTCTTCCTTGGAATAGAAATTTTGTTTAGGTTTATATCTCATAGTGAATATGGCTTGACATTATCCTTCAGCTTTTAAAATTTTTCCTAAATAGATGACAAAAGAATGTATACTGTTGCTCTTATACATTCACTGGCAAAATAAATAAAAGCAAATCACCTTCCAAGCAAAAAAACAAAACAACAAAAAAAAGAGCCACAAATGAATGAATCACCTTTCCTTTCCATTCCCACTGACTCCTTAGTTTAGGTCTACCTAACTGCAAAGCCCTGATTCCCCCTCTAATCCATTCTCTGTAATGCAACCAGAATGATTTTTCCAAAATGCAAATCTTTTGGGCAAATGCCTAGGAATGGAATTGCTGGATCATATGTTAAATATACATTTAACTTTATGAGAAAAGCGGCTACACAAGTACATGCTCACAGAAACTAGAAACACATAGAACTGCACACCAAAAAGAATGAATTCTAACATATGTAAACATAAGTGAATCAAAAAATTTTTTTAATTTTGAAGTAAATTTGATGCCACATTCATGCTTAAAGCATTTTAAAGGGGATATCTGTTTTAGTATATCCCTCCCACTAACCAACTGAGACAACTCTAAAGACGTGGGGGGGAGTGTGAATCTTTAACAATGTTTGAAAAAAAAAAAACTATCAGCACTGAACCAGAACTTGACAGATTTTATTTAATTTTCAAAGGCAGAAAGAAGACTGCAACTGAATAAGCCAGAGCAGAGAAAACTAAGATTGCCAAAACAATAGAGAGGATGCAGTGGCTATGGGAACCATCCTCAGTGGAGGCCTGGGAGAAGCTTTAAGCTTCTCTGCCATACGGTGGGGCATCAAATCATGTGAGATAAGTGGTGCATTTATTAATACATAATCATAACCTGATAAATGCTACCCACTGGTCAATTTTTAGACTAGACTTCTAGACAAAACCTTTCTACATGTAAATAGTAGTAACTTCCAAACAAATAGTTACCAAACAAAACTTAATTACAGCTCTAAACCTTGACAGTAAAACAGCTCTAATACAGCTGAAAAAAGTCAAGAGGGAGAAGGCAGAGGAGGGCAGGTAAGTGTAGGTGCGCTAATTATCGTATAAAGAATAGTGGCCTTCACTGTGAAATTACATCGTGGGGAATCCAGAGATACTTTTGAGATTGATACATCAAGAAACAGAGGTCTAAGCACATTATTTAAATACTGCCACAAGAAAAACGGAAATAACGTAATTACAAAAGTCAAGAAGATTGAGAACAGGAGATAGCCTATGTATCCCAAATTTTCCTTGGCCTATAGTGGGCAAGATAATAGAGACTGTCTAAAGTTGTTAAGACATAGAAATATAAACAAAGCATTAAGCTTTATGATGAGATCTGTAACATCTGTAGCAAAGCAGGAAGGGGCTTTTTTTACTTTTCATCTTAATACCACTCTCTACTAGTTTTTCGCTAACTGTGGCAGGCTTCAGCCTGCTATTTCAGTTAGTGAAAATTATAAACTAAAGATCAACTACCTTGAAAGTCTCCCTCGAGTCCTAAAGGCGTTTGCACCTAACGGAAGGCGTTCCCGAGTCACTTCGTTACCAAACCGCCACACCTCTCCCTCGACTTCACAGACCACCCAGCTTCACTACCAGAGCAGGAAAAAGCCGCCCCTTCAGTTTCGCCCCAACTGCAGACTCTACTCCCCTACAAAGCGCTCCCGGCAACGTCCCGTAACAGTCTCCTGCCACCAGGCTAGCTGCCACTGGGAGCACGAACTTTGCAGCCAGTGCCGGGCCACAGTAACCGACTTAATTCATCAACCTACGAGGTCCGCAACAAGGCGGGTCACGCCAGCACTGCCAGGCTCAGACTCCCCCGCCCCGCCGGCCCCGGCCTCCTTACACTCCGAGGTGCGTGTGCGACACGATCTTTCCACCGGCTACGGTCGCCGAGCCCGGCTCGAAGCCGAGCGCCCGCAGATACATCCAGAGATGCTCCTTCTCGAAAGAAGGGACCGAACTCATCTTCGCGGTAGGCAGGGCCCGGCAAAGGAAGAAAGCGCAGGCTTCAACGACTGCGAGGGCCCCTCAGGCTTTTTCCCTACGGACAGCCTGAGATGGCGGCGGCCCCTCCATTGCCACCGCCTGATCCTCTCTCGCCCGGAACCATTTCGCCTCAAATGGCCTCAAATGCCTCAAATGGCCTGAGACTCTAAAAGTCTCAGGGAAACAGAGCCTCTAACGGTAGTACGGCACAGCATCCAAAGCGAAGCCACCACAAACCAAGCGTCCCGCGCTTCCGGAAGAGCGATTTGCGCCGGCGGCGCCCGGCTTCCGGAGGAGGAGGGGCTTCTTTAGAGGACCGTGTCTCCCGCCATGCAATGCACCCTTGCCTCGGTCTTTTCCGGTCAAGACCAGCCGAGAACATACAAGACCCACAAGGCACTGCGAGGCTGGCGAACTTCCTCGTGTTTGCGGTGTTTTGCTGGCGTCGTGGGGCTTCCCGTTTTCTGATCCTTTTTTGCCAATCTTTGTGGTTCCTTTGCTCGTACACGCCTATTACGTCAGATAAAAACCATAAGCTGTTCACTGTAGTAGAAAAAGCTTTGGATTTCCTCAGCTGTTCTCACTACATGTGTAACCCTGAGCACGTCGCGTAATTTATAAGCCTGGGATCTATTATTAGTAAAATCTTGTTTGCCCTCAAGTGATGAATGTTCCTTTCGTCTCCTTGCTCTAAGAAATCTGGCTCTCCCCTACGCATACACCTTTCCCCTGCAGCCCTGTCAATTGATGACTGCTTTCTCCAACGCATGCCATATACAGCAGAACCTGGAAATGGGGTGGATAGCCTACTTATTTCTCATTAACACTTGAGGCAATTATTGCCTCGCTAAAACCACCAGCTCATTTGATAAGTATGCTATCACCCACAAGGCTTCCTTGTGGAGGTCAAGTGTAAGATCTCCAGGTTGCTGGACCTCATTCTGAGATTTAGCCCTAATTCTCTGTCTCTCTCCGAACATTACTCCTGGAATAATTTTTGATGATTTCAGTATCCATGTAGGTAATCTTTACAGTGCCCTGGCCTCTCAGTTCCTCGAACTCTTCTCAGCACCCTGGCCCCTTTCTGTCTTTGCCAGATTTATCCGGCAGAATCCAAATGGCTATTATTTCAATTCTCTGCCTACTCCATACCTGCAGTGTAGCAGCTATATGCAATTATGATGCCTGGCATTACCCAAAATTCATGACAACTGAAGTAGACTCTTAGGCCTGCCCTCTCCACCCTATTTCCCCAAAATCTCACTCTCCATACAATTACATGTATATTCTTCCCTCCTTTAAACTTCCAATACCCCCTTCTTCCTCCTCACTCTCAATGATGTCCTTTGTTCTTAATTGATAGATGCTTCCAAAAAAGAACCTCCATCAACAGTTTACCAACCTGCCTATATCTTTGCACATATAGTCTTCCTTGTCTTTCGTTAATCCGGGTGAATCAGGGTGTGCCTACCTAAGACCAGTCCTCTCACACTTTCGATAGACTGTATTTTCTTTCTCACACACAAGGAGTTTGCTCCAGCATTTGTCCTCTACTCTCTCCTGCAGCATCATCAGTTCTTCCCATCAGTATATAAACATGATGTAATATCTTCCATCATTAAAAAAAAAAATCCTTTGACCCCAATGCCTTTCTAGCTATCAGTCCATTTCTCTTCATAGCAAAACTTCTCCAAAAAGTTATCTATATCCTCCTCACTGCTAGTGGTAACTTTCCAAAGGCACTTGAATCAATTAGTGTTCTTTGGCTGCAAGCAGCAAAACTGACTCTGAAGGAGTTTTATCGGATGGTCCTGAATAGCATAAATAAAGAACGGAAAGGCCAGAAAATAAGGTTCAGGAAACAGCAGGCCCGTGTGCCACTCCACTCAAGACTTATACACCAGGCACTCCAATTTACTTTTTAAAAATAGCTTAATGTATCTTTATAAGTGAACATCATCATAACTATCACCCAGAACAAGAAATAAAAGTTCTCCATCCATTCCAGAAACCTCTTTTCCCGAAAGATAACCACCATCGTCACTTTTATAATAATAACTTCCGGGACTTCCCTGGTGGTGCAGTGGTTAACAATCTGCCTGCCAAGGAAGGGGACACAGGTTTGATCCCTGGTCCAGGAAGATCCCACATGCCGCAGAGCAACGAAGCCCGTGCACCACAACTACTGAGCCTGAGCTCTAGAGCCCGCAAGCCACAACTACTGAGCCCGCATGCCACATCTACTGAAGCCCGCACGTCACAACTACTGAAGCCCGTGCACCTAGAGCTCGTGCTCCGCAACAAATGAAGCCACCGCAATGAGAAGCCCGCACACTGCAATGAAGAGTAGCCCCTACTCACTGCAGCTAGAGAAAGCCCATGCGCAGCAATGAAGACCCAACACAGCCAAAAATAAATAAATAAACAAATTTATATTTTAAAAATAATAATAACAACTTCCTTGCATTGTCTTGTAGTTTGACCACCCAAGTATGGTTCCCTAGATACTATAGTTTAGTCTTGCTTTTTTTTTTTGGTCTTGCCTCTTTTTTTTTTTTTTTTTAGTCTTTCCTGGGTTGGTTTGTTTAAGTTTTTATTGGCGTATAGTTGATTTACAATGTTGTGTTAGTTTCAGGTGTACAGCAAAGTGATTCAGTTATGCACATACATATAGCCACTTTATTTTTTAAACTCTTTTCTCATTTAGGCCATTACAGAGTATTGAGTAGAGTTCCCTGTGCTGTACAACAGGTTCTTATTAGTTATCTATTTTATATATAGTAGTGCCTATATGTCAATCCCAATCCCCCAATTTATCCCTCCCCATGACCCCTGGTAACCATAAGTTTGTTTTCTACATCTGTGATTCTACTTCTGTTTTGTTAATAAGTGCATTTGTACCCTTCTTTTTAGATTCCACGTATAAGCTATATCATATGATATTTGTCTTTCTGTGTCTGACTTACTTCACTCAGTATGACAATCTCTAGGTCCATCCATGTTGCTGCAAATGGCGTTATTTCCTTCTTTTTTATGGCTGAGTAATAGTCCATTGTATATATGTACCATATCTTCTTTATCCATTCCTCAGTTGATGGACATTTAGGTTGCTTCCATGTCCTGGCTACTGTAAATAGTGCTGCAATAAACATTGGGGTGCATGTATCTTTTTGTTTGTTTTTAATAGTATAATTTAATTACACATTTTTCTCATTCCCCCTCCCCTTTTTCTTACAATTAATCTGTTGAAGAACCAGGGCTATTTGACCTGATAATGTCCCCTGGTCTGGGTTTCACTGATTGCATCCTCATGGTACAGTTCAACATGTTCCACTGTCCCTGTCTTCTGTACTTTGTTCAAATTGGCACCTGGATCCAGAGGATTGATTGGACTCATGTATGATCACTTTGGCAAGATTAGATGATGGTTGGTATATGCTTTTTCATCAGGAAATATGTAATATCTCTGTTTATGCCATTGACAAGCAATAATGCTAAGTGCTTAGATCCATTATTCACAGGTGATTGCAAAACGTTGAAATTCTCATTTATCATTTGTTATGAGCTGAATGTTTGTGTCCCCCCTGCCGAATTCATATGTTGAAACCCTAGTGCTCAATGTGATGGTATTAGAAGGTTGGGTCTTTGGGAAGTAATTAGGATTAGATGCAGTCATAAGAGTGAAGCCCTCATGCATAGAACTATAAGAGTCACAAGAGGGTTTGCTTCCTCTCTCTGCTCTTTTCACCATGTGATGATACAAAGAGAAGTCAACTCTCTGCAACCCAGAAGGGGGCCCTCACCAAAACCTGACTCTGCCGGCACCCTGATCTCAGACTTCCAGCCTCCAGAACTGGGAGAAATAAATGTTTGTTGTTTAAACCACTCAGTCTAAGGTAATTGGTTATAGCAGTCCTAACTGACTAAGATATCATGTCTTTTTCATTTGTCAGAAGGAATACTTTTATGAGAGAGGTTTTCCCTCATTTACTATTTGTTTACCTGGTGATGAAGACATAAAGAAGGATAAAATTCTTTTTTAATTTTTTTTGCCACACCATGTGCGGCTTGCAGGATCCTAGTTCCTGGAACCTGCAACCCCTGCAGTGGAAGTAGAGTCCTAACCACTGGGCTGCCAGGGAATTCCCAAGAAGGATAAATTCTTGATTCTTTCATTTTATTTTTTTTTAAACTGTACCTCCAGCCCTAATCTTTTCTTTTTCATATATTTATTTATTTATTTATTTGGTTGCATCAGGTCTTAGTTGCAGCAGGTGGGCTCCTTAGTTGTGGCTCGAGGGCTCCTTAGTTGTGGCATGTGAACCCTTAGTTGCAGCATGCAAACTCTTAGTTGTGGGATCTAGTTCCCGGACCAAGGAACGAACACGGGCCCCGTGCATCGGGAGTGCGGAGTCTTAACCACTGCACCACCAGGGAAGTCCCGATTCTTTCATTTTATTTACCAGTTTTCAAGATAATAATTGGTTTGCTATCATCCCCTGAAAGTGACCAATTAGGTTGTTTATATATATAGATAGAGATATATTTAGATTTTGATGGGGTTCATATTTGATGGGGTTCAATCTATTGCAATTATTATTCTTATTGAAATTCAGATTGTCCCATCTTTAGTCAATGGGAACCTCTTCAAATCAGCTTCTTTTCTATCTGAAATAGCAAGAAGTTCAAGGCTCATTTTGTACATTTCCTGCCTCAGACCTGGAATCAGCCATTTCTCCAAGAAGCACTGATTTCTTTTAGTGGGAAAAGGTATTACCTTTTTCTGACAAATGAAAAAGAACTACAATCTGGACACTGGGGGTGCTCCTCAATACTGGTTTGGCCATTGTTTCTACAGTTTATTTAACTAATACTTATTTAATGTTGTTCTGTGCCAGGCATTGCTCTAAGATTTTTTAAATGTTTATTTATTCTTCATAACAAACCTACTATTATCCTTATTTTACAGATGAGGAAATTGAGGTACAGAGAAACTAAGTTATTTGTTTAAAGTGACATAACTAGAAAGTAGAAGAGCCAAGATTAGAATCCAGAGTCTGAGCCTTTACCCATCATGATATGCTTCCTCCCAGGTGACCTGTTTTTTAGTCATATGCCTACCCGCTAGGCCAGGGGAAAGCAAAAAGACCTTGACTAGCAGATGCACTGAGACCCCCGCCCCACAAAAAAAAAAACCATAAAGGTGCTGTTACCAGAAGAAACAGGAATGAATCCTGGGAGGAAAAAAAAAGTCCACTATATCAGTTTTTTAAAAAAACACTCTGGGTCTTCCCTGGTGGCGCAGTGGTTGAGAGTCCGCCTGCCAATGCAGGGGACAGGGGGTTTGTGCCCCAGTCCGGGAAGATCCCACATGCCGCGGAGCGGCTGGGCCCGTGAACCATGGCCGCTGAGCCTGCGCGTCCAGAGCCTGTCCTCCACAACGAGAGAGGCCCGTGAGCCATGGCCGCTGAGCCTGCGCGTCCAGAGCCTGTCCTCCACAACGAGAGAGGCCACAACAGTGAGAGGCCCGCATACCAAAAAACAAAAACAAAAAAAACCACTCTGATTCAAGATTATAAGCCCATTTTTATTATAGACATTTCAAAGATTAAACTTTGAAGAATTATATAAAATAATATATGATGCAGAACGAGACTCCTTTACAAAAGTTTGGGTCAATCAGAGTTTCATTACAATTAAGACCAAGTAGCCAAAAAAGAGATTAGCTCCCAATAGATTAATCCCCAAAGCCACAGGAATAAACACATAAGCAAACATGAAATTTAATGTGACACAAACTGTGTATTCAGCAAAAGGAGATTTTTCTTATTAGTTATTCAACATTTTGCCCTGAGAAGGCTAAGGGCCATTGGCATGTGAATGATTTGGTCCATCCTCCTCTTCCAAAGCTATAATATCTGGAATTTCATCAGCCTCAGATGCCAAGTCTGTGATACTGAAATCAAGTACCTGTAAAAGAAGAATCTTGGATATTAAAACAAACACTAATGAAGTGAGTTGTCAAGTCCAGGTGAGCTCTTAGAAATATAAATTACTGCATGTGCATGAACCTTACTTTGTCCATAACTATGCTGTCTTCAATATGTTTATAGTCTTATTTCCACAATTCACTCATATTATAAAAGCACTAAGGAAACTTCTCTTTAAAAGGAAACCAGATGGCTTCCCTGGTGGCGCAGTGGTTGCGCGTCCGCCTGCCGATGCAGGGGAGCCGGGTTCGCGCCCCGGTCTGGGAGGATCCCACATGCCGCGGAGTGGCTAGGCCCGTGGGCCGGAAACCAACTAGTGGTAGAACGAATTAAATGAAAGCTTTTGAAAATACAAGCTATAAAGCATTTCTGGTTATTCATCTGTCTATCTATTATTCTCTTAAAACCAATAATACTCCTCTTTTCCATAAGTTTGATTTCCAATACTATAAACCCTTTGGGAAGTGTCTAGGAACTAAGGAAGCAAAAAGGTCTTTGAATAGTTGAAATAGCCATCACAAAGCCCTAGCTCTTCTCTGCATAGGAAAGGCTTTTAGGGATAAGAAGTTCTATTAACTGTTACTTTGCATACAATTTTGATAAGCCAAGTAATATTTCTTAACCAACAGAAGATTAGAAGCAGAAAATTAGTAAGGTATAACAAGTTACTAAAGGCTAAATCTTGATAGCAGAGGAAAAAATTAGCTGATTACCTGACAGAGGCAAAAAAACTAACAGTAACAACAACAAAAAATATCCATCGAAAAATAGATAGATAGAAGGGAAAATGAGGAATTATTGTCTAATGGGTTTATGCTTGGGATGATAATAAAGTTCTGGAAATGGACAGTGGTGATGCCTGCACAACACTATAAATGTACTTAATGCCGCTGAACTGTACGCTTAAGAATGGCTAAAATGGTACACTTGATGGTACGTATGTTTTAACACAATTTTTAAAAATAGTTAAAAAACAAAACAAAACACGAAGCGAGAATCTTGCTTTTTATTGGGCCCCTTACCTGGCTGTTTGTGGCCGTTATTGCACTTTTCCATAAGAACCCAGGTGCTCAGAGGACTGTCTGGTCTAAGGTAAAAACTTCCACTATTTATTCCTGAGCTTTCTATTTGGGGAGATCAAACTACATTCTAGATCTTCATGAATGTTCACTTTTCAAAGATTATACCCAATCTGACATCCACAAAAGCCAACATTGCTTATATAAATTGATTCAGGGCATTAGCCAGGCAAGTCAACTATTGCAATTTTAGCATTTTTAAATTAAAAGATGTACCTTGCTTAGCTCTCTGTTCTGATCTACTTCTATTAAATGTATATTTTAACATCCATTATCACTCTGTTTTTAATAAATATAAAATAGAACAGGAAGCTACAACACAAGAAGATATAGACAGAGGGATTTTCTGGACCCCAAATAAGGAAGCAAGCAGCAGTTCTCTCCTATCAGTGGCTAGACTGCTAGAATGGAAAAAATAAGCACTTTGACATCAGTAAGACATTGGACTAAATCCCCACTCTTCCACTTACCTCTTTTCAACCTCAGTTTCCTCACCTGTCAAGTGAGGCAAATACCAAATTGATTGCATTGCAAGTGAGGAGTAAAGATAGTATACGCCTAGCTTGTAAAAAGTGCTCAATAAATAGCAGCTTTAATTCTCTTCAGTTTCTTAAATACCACCCTCTCACACACAGAAACCTCCAAAGTCACCTATAGATCAGGTAACTACTGGCCTAGAGTTCTTTGCAGAAGATTGGAGATTCCACACTTAGGATTTAGGAAAAAAGCCTCACCACCACCAAAAAAAGTAGCTCTAGTCCTTGAGATGATTTAGGAGAGCCATATGAATAATTCATCTTTCATATATCCAGAATGAATTCGAGTATATAATTTTCATTACTCGGGACCATCACCAAAACCTATTTGGGGGGCTGGGAAGGAAATAGGGGAGGGTGGAGCAGCTAAGAAGTAGCCACAGTCTATCAAGTTTCCATGGTGAGTTTAATTTAAAATGTAGTGGTTGTGCCTGACCATCTTCATAGGGTTTTTAGAAATGTGGCACAAGAGAAATCACTTCACAGATTTATAAAATAAATTCCTTTTCCATTGACATAAACAACAATAGTTTGGACCATCAAAGAGGGAGAGTAAGGAGTCTCTTGCTGAGAATGCCCATCAGGCATTCTGAGGCCAAACTCAGAACCACATGCTTGCTGAGATAACCATAGTCCCTCCCTGCAAGGACATTCTTTTCAAGAAAACCAAGTGACCATGCCAGGGTTCCAGGGAGCTGCATAATTTTTGCAGGTTGTTCACCATACAACCATAAGGGGGCACCACTCATTCATAAACTTCACTGATTCCTGTATTTATTATGACAATTTTCCAGAAGGTGGCACTACAAGTGTTGAGGATAAGGTGCCAGTTTCTAATTTGCTTAAAACTCCCAGAAGAAAACATAGGCAATACACACTCATTGACATTAGTCTCAGTAATATTTTTTTTTTATCTGTCTCCTCAGGCAAGGACAACAAAAGCAAAAATAAACAAATGGGACCAAATCAAACTAAAAAGCTTCTGCACAGTGAAGGAAACCTTCAACAAAATGAAAAAGCAACCTGCTGAATGGGAGAAGATACTTACAAATGATTTGTCCCATAAGGGGTTAATATCCAAAATATAGGAAAAACTCATACAGTAACTCAATATCAAAAAGCCAAACAATCCAATTAAGAAATGGGCAGAGGCCCTGAATTGGCATTTTCCCAAAGACATACAGATGGCCAACAGGCATAGGAAAAAGTGCTCAACATCATTAACCATCAGAGAAATGCAAATCAAAACCACAATGAGAGAGCTTCCCTGCTGGCACAGTGGTTAAGAATCTGTCTGTCAATGCAGGGGACACAGGTTCGAGCCCTGGTCCGGGAAGATCCCACATGCCACGGAGCAACTAAGCCCATGCACCACAACTACTGAGCCTGTGCTCTAGAGCCCACGAGCCACAACTACTGAGCCAGCGTGCCACAACTACTGAAGCCCGCATGCCTAGAGCCTGTGCCCTGCAACAAGAGAAGCCACCACAATGAGAAGCCTGCGCACCGCAAGGGGAAGAGTAGCCCCCACTGGCTGCAATTAGAGAAAGCCCGCTCACAGCAACGAAGGCCCAGTGCAGCCAAAAATAAAATAAATTAAAAAGAAATAAATTTATTTTTTAAAAAAACAAACCACAATGAGGTATCACCTCACACCTGTCAGAATGGTTATCATCAAAAAGACAAAAAATAACAAGTGTTGGCAAGGATGTGAAGAAAAGGGACCCTTCATGCCCTGTTGATGAGAATGTAAACTGGTGCAGCCACTATGGAAAACAGTATGGAGGTTACTCAAAAAATTAACAATTAGGGACTCTCTTCATGGTCCAGTGGTTAAGACTCCTTGCTCCCGATGCAGGGGCCCGGGTTCAATCCCTAGTCAGGAAACTAGATCCTACATGCCACAACTAAAAAGATCCCACATGCCACAAGGAAGATCCCGCCTGCCACAGCTAAGACCCAACATGGCCAAATAAATAAATACATATTTTTAAAAATTAACAATTGAACTACCATACATCCTGAAATTCCACCTCTGCGTATTTATCTGAATAAAATGAAAATATATATGCACCCCAATGTTCATAGCAGCATTATTTACAATAGCCAAGATATGGAAGTGACCTAAGTGCCCATCAGCAGATGAATGGATAGACACACGCACACACAATGGAATATTAGCCATAAAAAAAAAAGTATGAAATCTTGCCATCTGCAACAACATGGATAGACCTGGAGGGTATTATGTTAAGTGAAGTAAGTCAGACAGAGAAAGACAAATACTGTATGATATCACTTATATGTGGAATCTATAAAACAAATGAACAAATGTAACAAAACAAACAGATTCACAGATAAAGAGAACAAACTAGTGGTTGCCAGAGGGGAGAGGGATGAAGGAGATTAAGAGGTACAAACTAGCAGTTATAAAATAAATAAGTCACAGGGATATAATGTACATGACAGGGAGTATAGTCAATGTTTTATAATAACTTTGTATGGTGTGTAATGTACAAAAACATCAAATCACTATGTTGTACACCTGAAACTAATATTGTAAACTATACTTCAATACAAAATTTTTTAAATTAAGCTAAATTAGAGTAGGTCTTTCTAATATGACATTTTATGGAGTCTATACCAAGGGTCTTGTTAAATTGTTATTATTATTATTCGGTCACATCGTGTGGCTTGTGGGATCTTAGCTTCCCGACCAGGCTCAGCAGAGAAAGTGCAGAGTCCTAACCACTGGACCACCAGGGAATTCCCAAGGGTCTTGTTAATTAAAGTAAATTAAGAGTAGCTCTTTTTTTTTTAATTTATTAATTTATTTATTTTGGTTGCATCAGGTCTTCGTTGTGGCAGGCGGGCTCCTTAGTTGCAGCACGTGGGTTCCTTAGTCGCAGCATGTGGGATCCTTAGTCGCAGCATGTGGGATCCTTAGTCGCAGCATGCAAGTTGCAGCATGCATGTGGGATCTAGTTCCCTGGCCAGGGATCAAACCCAGGCCCCCTGCCTTGGGAGTGCAGAGTCTTAACCACTGTGCCACCAGGGAAGTCGTGCAGCTCTTTTTAAAGTAACACATTTTATGGAGCCCACACCAGACTTCTTGTTTGGAAAAAGTAGGACTGTTGGTAACCCTAGCCCTATCATTGTTTCAGATTAAAATCATTTGTTTCCCGTTTCCTTCATTTCTGAAAGTATGGTCGTTGGACCACCTGCATTAGAATTGCCTAGGATGTCTTCTTTTTTTTTTTTTTAAGCGATGCTTTTTAAAAGTGCAGATACCTGGTACTACCTCCAGACCTACCAACCAGATTCTGTAGGGGTGGAACCCAGGAATCTGAATTTCATCAGTGTCCCCAATTGATAATCCCTGGCATAGACAAAGAGGTCAGAGGAAGGCTCACTGAGAGACAGCATGGTTTTATCCATGCTGAGAGCTCACTAGGGCCATTTCATACAAGGGAGTCAGTCTGATAGATATATTAGCTACCTCCTTACTGAGTTGTCCTGTGCTCTAACCTGAGTAGACAACGAAAAAGGAAAAGTGCTTGATTCATACTATTCAACATCTACTCCTATTAATGCTAAGTTATAATTTAAATGGTTGGCTAGAAAAAAATAAAGAAAAAAATGGTCGGCTAGAATCAAAAAGTCAGATAACAGGTGTAGGTGAGGATATGGAGAAATCAAAACCCTCATGTACTACTGGTGGGAAAGTAAGATGGTGCAGCCACTTTGGAAAACAGTCTGGCAGTTCCTCAAACAATTAAACATAGAGTGACCATATGACCCACTAGTAATTCTACTCCTAGGTATATACCCAAGAGAAATGAAAAGATAATTTACATGGTAACCATTGCTTCATCACTGACATTTACACAAAAGCACCATTTAAACTATTCATTACTCTTGTAAATTATCAATTAACAACACTATCTACTACCTTCCTCACTTTCTTAAATTCTAGAAAGCATTTCTTTCAGTGTTAGCCAAAAAACATAGCTATTATGATATGGCTCTCATATCTTTAATATGGCTCTCTCAAACAGCACTTTCATAAAATCTGTACCAAGCTAAACAACCTAGGTCTATTCTACAACAAGACGAGGCTCCTCTGTGAGACTTAAAACCTTTCATTATATTATATCCCATTTCTCTCTAATCTGTAGGCCCAGTTTAAGCAAGTTAAGCATGGAGGAGAAATCCCAGGCAATTGTCTCCCCTCCCCCAAACATTGTGCTTTCACACTGCCACCCTATCATTTCACTTAGCCATCTTCCTGACAATCTTAACAACTAAAGATGCATTGTTAATCAGCAATCTCATCTGTCAAATTCAACAGGGCCATGGGCTGCCTGCCTCTTACTACCTTATCATCAATTGAGGGTGTGATATTCCTAGTCTGCCTTTTCCACTTGAGCACCCGGCCTCTGCTCAGCAACCCCTGGATAGTGAACAAGAAGGCCTCAACCCCAACCAGCCCTAAAAATATGACCTGAACCTATCCCAGTAAGGGTCCAGTTGACTCAATTTCTTCTAGCAATCGGTAACTTCTCAAACACGAGGGAATGGCATCAGAATCTCAAAAGGTAAGCAAGGGGAACAGGAAAGATACCATGAAACATCTTTCTTTGTCCTAAGTTGACCTCAAGCCTGATATGACTTCTTATTCTTCTCCTTCTCTGCGAATAGTCCGATGCTATTTCCTTTCCAGTTTCTCCATCTTTCAGATGAAGTAGGCTGCTACAGGATAGCCTGAGAACTTAGACATCCAACAGTGGAACTATCCAGCATCTTTTCCTTTCTAAATAGCAACTGTGAAAATATGATAGGATATCCTACATTATAGGATACCTGTTGGGAA
Organism: Physeter macrocephalus; assembly: GCF_002837175.3. Classification (NCBI taxonomy): domain Eukaryota; kingdom Metazoa; phylum Chordata; class Mammalia; order Artiodactyla; family Physeteridae; genus Physeter; species Physeter macrocephalus. Next base: position 61,303,178 of record NC_041222.1, read on the forward strand.
GGTGGACACTTACAGCATGAAGGTATTGCCCTTTGAGATACAAGCAACAAATACCTTGGTTATAAGGCAGGGACATCTCACAAGACCATCACCCATGCAGGCCTCTGTGCTAGGTCACTCCTGGAGCTGGATCAGGACTGAGGCCCAGCTGGCCCAGTCTCAAGTCCACGAGAGCCCAGGAAGGTCAGGCTGGCAAGAGCCCTCCTTTCCATCCCCCACCTGCTCCCCCAGGTATCATTTAAATGCCATTTCTTAGATTTGTGCACAAATATCTATCCTTCTCCTTATTCCTCCTCCCCTCACCCAGTCATCTCCATGAGCTAAATGATACTCTAAAAGGGATATCGCAGGTAAACCAAATTTTAGTTTTTCCTGTTTCACTTCATTATTCCTTCAATATCTATCATGCCTTATCAAAGTGGATATATTTTTCCAATCATGATCTGATATTACATACTCACTACTCAACTCTGGAGCTGGCCAGTTAAAGACACTATGTATCACTATCCCACAGAAGGTATCCTCATGACTAGTGCAAAAGAGAAAGACACCCCATCCTCAAACACTTCACTTCCATCTGTTGAAAAACATCACTAATTTTACTTTACAGATGATAAAACTAAGGCTAAGACATTAATGGCTAATATACCATGTTCCTTTTTTTGCCCAGAACTAATTAGAAAGTTCACATTATAATTACATGCAAAGGAAAGACGTAGGCTTGAACACTCAGGCACACTATGCCAGGCTTCATGTAGCCAAATATTCAAGAACCTGCCATAATTATAGACTGTGCTAGGCTTAGTCAGCTTTTTTCCCCTCAAAATAATTGTCCTCTTCGGGAAAAAGTTTGTTAAACTAAAAGTGCCAGTTTATGCAACAATAAAACTAGGACACCACAAATTTTGAGACATGCTGACAACAAAATGAAATGCATGTAGGCACAAACTTGAGACACAAAGTCAGACAAAACCAAGGGCAGTGGTATTCTTCTAGAAACTAAGAGAGGTCTCTTTATATTCTGTCTTGCTCATGAAGAACAGCTTTGAGAACAGTCTCTTTTTCATAAGCAATTCAGTAGGTACTATAACTCTTATTAAGGGGAAACACAAAGTTCATGTTCCGTATAAGAAAGTCTGTGTACAGCTGTAGTATATAAATTTTCCAACCATTTAGAATCAACCACAAAATACCAGTCTTGAAGTTTTGAGGCAAATGACAGCAGGATCACATCCAATTTGGACTAATAAAAAAAAATTTTTTTTTAAGAGGTAGAGTCTCTAGAAAAGCCAGTCACTGGTGATGGGCAGGCCAGTGCATGGATCGGTTCCACCCTGGAAGCCCATAAATCGTGACACTCCACCGTCCCAGAAACCAGAAGTTCCTTAGCTTTAAGTATCTCTGGGAGTCCCTCCAACTGAGCTCACATGTTTACTGATTCCTGGAGTTACCTCAAGGGGAAAAAATTTAGTTCTCTAACTTAGTAAGCTTTGATAAGTTTATTCACACAAGTCCATGTAAAGTTATACGCTGCTTCCTTGTTTTCATGGGGAGACGGGTGAAGCAGGGTAGAAAGAGGAGACAAATTTGACTTAGACTTCAGTTCTGCTGAAGGGCAGGACAGGCAGAAGCACGTAGTCTATTTCACAAGTTCTAAGACTGGTTTTTTTGAAAAGGTTTGGCGTACTGCAGCTTTGTCATGAAGAGATCCATATTTCCTAAATAATTAACCCACATTGAGGGGATTAGAAGTCTGGACACCCTAGGTAGGAGGGAGGAAAAAGAACCCTTTTCTACAGGGGGTCCGAAGTCTTTTTTTTTCTAATTATTCTCATGTGGTCTTCTAAAGGCATCTCACCCACAACTGAGGTTAGTGATTTCTCCCAATGTGACAACATGGCACCTTAAGTCCAGCTGAGACTGGACACTGAACAATCTCATTCCTTACACGTTAGCTGGCCCCTTGGCAAGATATACTGCTACCTTTACGTGAGACTGATGCAAAGAGTCACTGCTTCCTCAGCTCTGATTTCTTTCCAGCAAGGCAGTCAGTCATAAGTGGCCTCCTTCTGCTGGGGGTCCAGTAAATGGGCAAATGAAAGGAACCACCACCACCTAATAAAATTCTTATAGGAACATTAGCTTTTAATTTGTTTAAAACCTGTTATCAAACATTCCATTTTTAACATTAGTCTTCCAATGTTATTACAAATTCCCCAACAGCCCATTTGAATTCATGTGTATTAATAACCCTGTCATACAGGCAAAGCAGTTCCAAGAAAGCCACACTAAAAGCACATGTAACACACAGCATAAAACTGATCTATTCTGCAGTGAATTTTATTGAATTCAAAGGGGGCATTCCTTTATGAAAAATAAAAAACTCAGGGTGCACAAGCATGCATTGTGAGACAAACCAGTGCTGAGGCCTGCTCAGACCAAACCAGAGCAGACACCAGTTCATACAACAGCCCACATGAAGGTGTTTTTATTCAATACAAACAGACAGCAACAGCGGCAACAGAATGAGGCCATAAATGCACTGGAACATTTTGTGAGTTCTGGATAGGCTCTGAACAGTCTATCATTCTTTTCTTTCCAGCCAAGTAAACAACAGAACTCATCCGTTAAAGTGGAAACTTTAAAGCTCTTAATCCAGTTGGCAATGACTACAATAGAGGACCTTTTTTGCTCGATAGCTGCTTCCCCACTTCAGAGTTGTCTAGCAGGTTTCAACATAAGAGGAGGCGTCATCTGGCTGGCTGCCCTGCGCACTGCTGACAGGGACAGGTTTAATGTGTTTCGCGCTCAGGCTGCCGGGCCTCCTGGCTGTGCCTTGGGCCTGAGCACGCTGAGACTCAGCCACCTGAGGGTAAAAGGGACCTACCAGCCAGTTGAGGGGTGTGTTGTTAACAAGATAATCCATCACATCATCTAAAGACTCCTTCATTTTCTGCAGCTGCCCCTTGCTGGAAGCGAGGAGGCCGTCAGACACTTCCTTAAAGGAGGCAACGTTGCGAAACACTGAGTAGATGTCGCCAGCCATCACCCCCAAGTGGTTGGCCTGATCTTGGATGTTCTGTGGTAACCCTTGGATGTTGGACAGGAGGGTGTGGCATGTGGTCTGGAGCTGCTGAGTCAGGTTTCGGGCAATAGCAAGAGTATGTGACTCTATGTGCTGAAAGTAAGACAAGTTTAAGAATCAGCAGTGGATCCAACAGTCCTATGTATGAATTAGTTCACTTACAGTCAGCTGGTTATACATCCACCACACATGTGGATTCTTTAACTTTTTAAAATCCTCATAACAACCCTGAGTAAAGCATTATTATTTCACATTTCATAAACATGAACGTAAGCTTAGAGTTGAAATAACATGCCCCAGTTAACAGCTGGAGTGTGGATTTGAACTAGTGCCTGAGTCTTCAAAGTTCATGGTCTTAAACTGAAGAAACCTAACAGGGGAGACCGGACAGAAGGAAAATACACTCCATATTAGTAGGGCAACTTAGATATTCTCTCCTCAAGTGAGATATGATATGAACAAACAGTTAATATTGATTTCAAGGGCAAATGCATACTAGCTTTTGGAATGCAAAGAACCACATCCTAGGGCTACGATATGCTATTTCTTCTGTCTGGAACATTCGTCCCCTTATTGCCTTTTCACCTAGTTTATTCACCCCTTAGGTCTCAGCTTACCACTCATCTCTTCCAGCAAACCATCTGACTCACCCATCCTCACTCCAAGGTTGAGTTAGTACCCTTGCTATGTAGTATTCTCATAGCAACTATATTTATGCTATCTAAAAAACACTATGACAGTGAAGATGCCTGTATTCACTTAGTCTGTACCCATTGTAAGGGCAATGCTCGTGTTTCTCAGTTAGTTGTATCCTGATAGGGACAATATGCCTATCTGTAAATTGTTAGATAAAGTTGCACATTTTTGCTTTTCGGTCACATAACAGGCAACCTATGTACACTGTATTGTTCAAACTTTTGATAGAGTATTCTAAGAGAAATAATAAGAAACTTATTAGTAAGTTTCTAATAAGAAGTTCTTAATAGTAAGAACTTCTTCAGAAGCTGTAGTGGATGACTCTGTCCCACTTGTCTCACCTCAGCACAGTGGGATTCATCTGTATCATCATAGCCGATGCTTCTCTTCCACTCCAGCCAGGACAGATAGAGCTTATCCTGAGCACCCTGAATTTTCTGGTTGGCATTATGCACATTCTTCCTGGCAAATTCAATCTAGAACACGTTGAAAGAAGACAAAGGAACAAACTAGTCAGACGTTCTTGTTAGCCTTTTCTCAGATCCATGATGTAAATCAGCCAACATCAACTCTTACAGAAATTCTTGGTTTTTAAGGAGACCTATCCCTGATAGCATTGTTATTTGTTATCAAGATGTGTAAGTCAACCAAGCACTCATAGTACTTATTGGCTCTTATTTAATTATTAAACCACTGTCTCCAATTTACCTCCAGTTTAACACAGGCAAGGCAACTGAAATTTAATACGTGTAAAACATAAAATTACAAAAGAGAAAGGAACTCGAACTTCCTCTTCCCTGTTGCCGGCCACCTACTTCCCCTTCCAAGAATAAACAGGTTTCTAATGGCCATACAATACATACTGTTCTGTAACTTGGCAATCCTTAATGGCTACACAGTGGTCTTTTGTGATGTATCAATGTAATCAGTCCCCTATTAGATGATGTGCATTGTTTATACTCTTTTGCAACTCTGAACAAATATACTTATCTGTAGGATAAGTTTCTAGAAGGAAAGCTGCTCCAGGCATAGGTGTGTCTGTACTTTCCTGTAAGAGTCCCGTGAATCCTCTGGAAGTGCAAAAACACAAGTACTCCTCTTTCTCTACACCATCGCCCACAGCATCTAACTTTGCCAGTGCCATTGGACAAAACCAGAATCAGTAATTTGATCCCTCAGAGTAAGATTAATGCTACTTCATATATTGATATTTCAGCTATTTATACTTTCTTTTTTCTGCGAGTTTTCTGTATACTCTTTGCCCATTTTTCTATTGGATTGTTCATAAGGTAAGATTAAAATTCTTGGATTTCATGATATGTTTACTCCCAATCCTCAAGATAAATGAACTCACTTCGGATACCTTTAAAGGAAGTTGTACTCACCAGGTTGACAGTGGAATGGAGCTGAGAAATGGTCTCTTGGCTTTTTTGCTTAGCTTCTTTAACCCTGATGAGGGCCTGCTGGTAGGCCCATGAGCGGAGCTTGGTGGACAGGGATCCCAGTCTGATATAATAACTTGGATTCTGAACAGGATCAAATCCTTCCACTTTTTTGGCTTCTTTTTCTGAAGTTATATAGAAGTGACCAAAAAAAAAAAAAAAAAAGTCCAGGATCACAGCTCTAAGTGACAAGGCCTGGACTCTAACCTGGATCTTGACTTTGTTGATTCCACGCACCCATCTAGCAATCATGGACCCCTCTTCCCAAGATGCCTCATATCTGCTGCTGGGCTTAGCAACCCAGAACACATCCCTATATGTGACACATATCACCTACATAGGTCTCTTCCCACTAGAGCTTCTTAGCTGGCACATAGTGAGCACTAAATCTTTAATGATTCTATACAGCAGCCCATTAAGGACAATCCATTTATAGAAAATATTTCTCTAGGCTAATTTCTCCAGAAGTTTCAAGACTTACTATATACAACTCATGTGAAACTTAAGAGTGCCTTAAAAAGGAAAACTATAGAGACAGAAAGATTAGTGGCTGCTCAGACAGTGGGGGTGGTGGGGGGATGAAGACTGCCAACAGGTATGCAGGATCTTTTATCTTTGGGGGTGACAGAAATTCTATAACTGGATTGTGATGGTCATGTAACTGTAAATTTAGAATGAAAACAGGTGAATTTTTTTGGTATATAAAAGTATATCTCAATAAAGCTGTTTAGAAAGATTGCTGTAAGATATAAAACATTGGGAGTTCCCTGGTGGCCTAGTGGTTAGGATTCTGGGCTTCCACTGCCATGGCCCGGGCTCAATCCCTGGTTGGGGAACTGAGATCCCACAAGCTGCAAGGCACAGAAAAAAAAAAAAGCTGCAAGGCACAGAAAAAAAAAAAAGATGTAAAACATTATTTCAAGAAAAAAATCCAATTACCTAGTTCATCCTTGGTGAGAGGGAGGTACTGGTCTACCAGCAGCTCTGATTTGGTGAGCGCGTTTTCTACTCCACTGCTCACCAGCTGCATCATCCGACTTCCCAGGACTATGTTAATGCCGCCACTGACCACGGATTTGGTCTTCTCCACACTGCCGGTCACTGTTCCTCTGGTCTTGTCCACCACCCCAGTGATTCTGCTGGCCACAGAATCCTTGGCCCCAGTCACAGTAGTCGTCACAGCATCTTTTGCCCCAGTCATAGCTCCTTTGGCATTGGCCACAACCTACAGGGAAAAAAGCAGATCATCTGGCTGGTGAGTTAAGCTCTTAGCTAAGGTAGCATAGTTGAAGAGTTAAAGAATGAATCTGGCCCTTTTACTTTCTACTTGTAGGTCTTACACAAGTCACTGAGAGTTGATGAGCCTCAATTTCCTTATCAGGTGTAAGTACCCTACTTGCCACCACTCAAGGGTTGTTGGAGGACCAAATGAGGGAAACAGATAAAAAATCTGTCAATTTGTCAAGTTATTTTCCTTAATTCATTTATTTTTAAAATTTATTTTATTTTTGGCTGCGTTGGGTCCTCGTTGCTGCACGCGGGCTTTCTCTAGTTGTGGCAAACCAGGGCTACTCTTCGTTGCAGCGCGTGGGCTTCTCATTGTGGTGGCTTCTCTTGTTGCAGAGCACGGGCTCTAGGCACACGGGCTTCAGTAGTTGTGGCGCACAAGCTCAGTAGTTGTGGCGCACGGGCTTAGCTGCTCCACAGCATGTGGGATCTTCCCAGATGAGGGCTTGAACCCATGTCCCCTGCACTGGCAGGTGGATTCTTAACCACTGTGCCACCAGGGAAGCCCAAGGTTTTTTTGGTTTTTGTTTTACACTAGATGAACCTATAGTAATTAAGGCACAAGGAGTACTCTAGAGAAAATGGCATTTTTCCACATTGAAATGCTTATACTGATCCCCTCATGCATGCCTATAAGTATAGACATAGGTATCATGCACACCTGGCCCTATGCACACAGCCCCAGGCCAAAACACAGGCAGAGGTGTCAGTTCCCCATCTTACTAGATGTGCTCTCAGGTACCAAGTGAGAAAAGGCTCTATTTTCCACCTCTGCATTTATCCATACCACATGGGAATCAGTGATTTGAGAAAGCAATTTCACCTACAGAGAGGAAGCCACAAATTTAATAGAGATCAGACTAAAGGTATTCTAGCCCAAAGGTGGATAGTTCATCTCTGCTTCTTAAGACAACCTGACAACAGTTCAGGAGGTAACGGAGTGATCATTACTCTTTCAAAAATATATCCAAGGTTGAGGGAACAAACAAGTATTACCTGTTTATGGTCTGCACAGCCTGTGTTAAACAGATAAAACTTAAAAATGTCAGGTGGCAAGCCTCAGCACTCTTGTCCCAAGCTCACCTGGTTTGTTGGCTGATTCAGAATAGGCAATTTCTCCTCAATCCTGTCTAGCCCCTTACAGGCATAGGTATTGGCAACGGCAACTAGAAGAATCACAAATGATGAAAATGTTAACTAGAAGAATCACAAATGATGAAAATGTTAACAGTCTGGGTAAGAGTGAATATATATCTTGAGCCTTCATTCTTACCATAAAAAAACAACAAAAATGTTCATTTTAATTTACCATGCAATACTTTGCCTGGTTTCTCTAGTTCAGAAAGAAGATTCTTGCCAGGTTTCTGGTAACTTTCTTCTACTGACAGGGAAATAAGGATATGGGTGTGGGGAGCAGGGGGAGCAGCAAGCAGAGTCAGTGACAGGCCGAGTAGGACGGTGGCCAAGAAGCCTCTTACTCATCAACTGTCCCCTAAGGTTAATGCCAAGAGAAGCCAGGCTTCACCTGAACCCTCATTCAGGGAACGAGGTATATGAAAACCCTCAAAATTAGCATCTCCATGCTAGTTTAATCCCCACCTACACTTAATTCAGTAGGTGGCAGTGTACTTTGGGTTATCACCAGGAAACAGTATGCTAACAGCACCCTGGATCTCCCTAAAAAGATCCAGATTTTAGTCCAAGCTCCACCCGCCCCCCCCAACAATGACCAAGCCTAGAACTAGTACTATACTCATTTGGGAAGTAGCAGAGTTGGAAAACTGATCTCTAAAAGGTTTCTTATAATCCTAAAAGTCCACGACATAACCACTTGGGGGAATGATTTAAACCCTTATTCAAAAGTAGTTCATAATGTGGAGAAATTGAAAATTCCACTTCTAGGTATATACCCGAAAGAAATGAGAACATATGTGCACTGAGAACACATGTGCACACAAAAACTTGGGCACAAGTGTTCACAGTAGCATTCATTATTCATACTAGGCATAAAGTAGAAGCAACCCAAACATCAACTGATGAATAAAATGATATATCCATGCAATAGAATATTAAATTATTCCATATTTAAAAGGAATGAAATACTGATATGATGCTACAATTTGGATGAACCTTGGAAACATTATGCTAAGTGAAAACTAGCCAGTCACAAAAGACCACATATTTTATGATTCAATTTACATTACAGGTCCAGGATATGCAAATCTATAAAACAGAAAGTAGATTACTAGTTGCCTAAGGTTGGGGGGAGGGGGACGGGGAGTGACTGTGAATGAGAACAAGTGTACAATTCACTGGCATTCACAATACTGTTCATTCATAATATTGTGCAACCATTACCACTAACATTTTCAGGACTTTTTCATCACCCCAAACAGAAAGTGGCATGAGGTTTCTTTCCAGGGTGATGAAAATGTTCTAAAATTGATTATGGTGATGCCTACACAACTCTGTGAATATAAAAGCCATTGAATTGTATGCTGATGTTTTTTGTTTTTTGTTTTTTTAAAGCAGTTCACATATACTGTGTAGTCCCAAGGAAGTCAGCTATTTCAGTTCACTCACTCTTTCCCCATATGATCTCACTTGCCAACACAGAAGCATCTCCGGGGGATTTTTTTTTGTAATATCATAACATCTGCCACTGTTATGAAGCAGGCCTTCTATAACAATGAGGGTCACCTGGCAGTTTCTCAGGAAAGGCAGCATGTGTCTCAGGAAAGGCTGAGGATTCCCTGATGCGTGCTTAAGGCATAACACTGGCATTCACCGTATTCAAGCCAGCTTCAGGCTCACTCCTGATGAGTACATAGGACTAAATTTTGAGGGGGAAATCAAAACTCACTTTGTGGCTCTAGCTTTTGGATGATTGGCAGAGCACTCGTCATGGCCACCGAGGTGATGGTCTTCACGCCCTTCTCTGCCATCTCACACACAGACTTCAAGTAGGGATACTGATCCTTCGTACTGATGTAAGCCGAGGAGACAAGGTCATATGTGGAGCTCACCAAGGGTAGGTTGGCCACCCTTGTCACCACACTCTGCAACCAAGGAGGAGAGAGGGCTTAACTTCCAAAACACACTGGGGAGGGAAAGGAATCAAGAAACTGCTATTTATAAATCATACCAGCTGTGGTTCAACTGCAACAGATGCCATTTTTCTTCTAGAGAAAGAAGAAATCTGCAGAAGAGAAACTTGGTTCAGGACACTGTAATAAGACTCCCAGATTCATTCTCCAACCGAAGCAAATGCTAATTTCAAGTAGAGCAAAATTCAACATCAAGTTTAGTCTGCATTTCTTCCCACCCTCTGGCTCTCACAGCTCTCCTCTGGGCAAACTGAAAGAAGGTTTTTAAAGTTCACGCGTACAAGTCACCCACTTAAAGTGTTCAATTCAATGTTTTCCCCACCAGAACATTAGAGATGCCTTTTGAAGATAAATATCTGTCCACAAAAATGCTAACCAAGTTAAAATCCATGGTAAAACTAAAGAGGTATACCAAGTAGAAGACATCTTGTACAGTCAGTACGACCAAGACGGAGCACTTTGGTGGGGGGCGGTGGTTACTCCTTTGTCAAAGAACTGAAACTAGTTCAGGGGACACTAAACACACACGAGAAAGGAGGTGCTCCGCGGAAATGAGGAACTTTTCCAGACGCTTTAAAATGTCATTGTAGTGTCCCCAACGACCCACAGCCACACAAAACAGCCTCACTTAAGCAGCAGAGCTGGAAAGTTAAGAACCCACCACTTCGGAGCCAATCAGTTCACCCTCCGGCCAAGGGTCCCACTTTTACAAGAAATGAGAACCACGCTAAAGGCGGAAATCAGACGCCAGCATCAATAGCCCGTCTGTCACTACGCACCCCACAAAATCCTGTTTTAAGACAATTTTCTCACGCGTTTCCTTTTAAATAATGTCCCTTCGGGACGACTGGAAACTGTTACCCGCAACCAAGCCAGGAAGCTACAACCGCACTAAGGCAGCGGGCAGAAAAGCAGCCTGAATCAAGGAACAAAAGCGAGGTTAGAAAGCGCAGGCCCAGGAGACAGCCCCTTCCCAGCCGGGGCCCGGAAACCGCCACGAGGCCGCCAGCGTCCAGCCTGGAGCCCGCGGGGGGCCGAGCAGCGAGGGACCGGGACCGCAGAGGTGGCGCGCACCCACCGGCCGGCAACAGCCAGAGAGAAGAGTCCAGCGGGTCCGCACGGCGTTCAGAAAGCGCGGCCCGCGGGCGCCGCGGTATATACCCCGCCCCGCCCCCGCACCACGTGACCGGCGGCTCCCGGACACCCGACCCCCAGAGGCCGGGCGAGACCCGCCACCTCCCCCCACCGCAGGGCCGCCTCCAGGGGTGGGGGCCCCTTTCGGAGTGGGCGTGGCGGGGGGGGCCCTGCCTGGATCAGGGGTGCTGGGGTAACCGGGACAAAAATGCGGCCGGCGCCCACGCTGGATTTGTAGTTTTGCAAAAGGCAGTGGAGGAGTCGCGCGGACAGACGAACAGTAACTAACCTGTTGATTTCCACCAGTCCTCAGAATAGAATTGTCTTTAAAAATGAAAGCAGTGACGTCTGGACTGTTATTTATAACAACTTCTAAAGTTCTGTGAAATTCTAAATGATGACGGACGTGTAGAGACGGCTGTTTTGCTGCTCTTTTGACTTTAAAGTCAGTTCCTCCAACATCTGTCTGATTTAAAGTTGAATCGGAATTTCCAAAAAGGGGAATTTTTTTTGAGAATACCGTTTGTTGGTTGTTTTGTTTGTTGGTTTGTTTCAGGGAGACTTAAACCCAAATCACTCCGGGATGATAGCTGCCTATGATTACTATGCAAGATGGCTTTTTTTTTTTTTTAAGAAACAAATCAACGTTTGAGTCCCAGTTTCTTCTTGTATAAAATTTAGGATTTGAACCAGATTATGTGAGCAAACAAATTGTGCAACTGCCCCATCCCGGGTAGGGGCTCCGTGGACCGCTCCCCGAGTGAGTGGCCTGGGATCTGATGACATCGCCGAGGGCCTCGGCCTCCGTGCTCCCTCTCAGGGAAGGTAAACAAGAAAGGACAGGTGGGAGGTGCGAAGGGGAACTGGCGCCGGGTCCTCGGCCTCCGGAATTGGGAGCAAGCGGAGGTAGGGAGGATGCAGGAGCCTGGCGGCGGGCTTTGTCAAGCTGCAGAGTTTGAACTGTGGGAAACCCTCAAAGGCATATACCTTAATTACGTAACTAATGTTGCATTCACAGAGATACTGTGCATATTTAAAGCTCCAAACTGACCAATTAAAAAATGTATCCCTTATACACGACGGAAGATGTCTGGAGGCCCCCAGCAAGAAAAACCAAATATTGTGTCTTCCGGCCCACCCCCACCCACCCCCCCGTACACACACCAGGTCATTCGAAACAAAATGCAGTACTACCATAAAATAACTGTTAGGAAGTCCAAAAATGTATGGGTTTTTTTCCTCCTATGTTGACATCTTCAATGCTTTAAGCAATCAAATTATTTTTTTCTCTTCTTTTTGCTGTTCTGTCTTTGTTGGTGCTCTAAGCAGATGTTTAGTGTGCCTATTGCTAATGTCACCACCCTGATGTAAAACAACAGGAATTTGAGTGATGATGGTGAGGGTTGTTTTTATTTTTAAACTTCTCACTATTCTGGCCTCTTATTTTGCAACAGAAGGCTCTTGCCCTTTCACCTGTAAATGCCTCCATGCTTTCACTTGTTTTAAACCTGTGAGTCACTTGCCCTCTTTAAGGATAAGCAAACTTCCTTCTGCTTTTCTATACCTGAGAAGGAGAGGGCTCCAGAGACTAATGTTGGGGTCTAGACTCTCCAAGTCCCCAGAGGATAAAGCACACCAAGTTCTGCACCTGCTTTTCTTTCATCTTCATGAGTCTGGGACAACATGGAGCTAGTGGCAATAATAACACCCAAGTCCTCCAGGTGATTCTGTTAGTCTCTAACGTTTGAGAACCTTTGTTTTACAGAAGTGATTTTCCATAGTTGATCTCGGGACTAGTGCATCAGAATCACCGAGGGTGCTTGTTAAACATTCTGTCTCCTACCCAAGCCCTACTGAGTTAGGAGCTACAGGGGCTGAGGCCCAGGAGCCTACATTTTAAAAAATACTTTCTTTAGTAACACCACTTTACTCTTCACCAAGCGCTTTCATATGTTCCTCACTGTTTGAGCCTCACAACAATCTGGGAACTCAGTGCAATAGGGATTATTACTACCATTAGGTGATTTTGCCCATAGTCATACCGACTAAGTAGCAAGCTAGGTGAGACTAGATCCCGGGGACATAACCTGAGCTAGTTACCTAGTTGCTCTTTGCCTTAGTTCCTTCATTTAAAAACTGGAAATAGGGCTTCCCTGGTGGCGCAGTGGTTGGGAGTCCGCCTGCCGATGCAGGCGACGCGGGTTCGTGCCCCGGTCCGGGAAGATCCCACATGCTGCGGAGTGGCTGGGCCCGTGCGCCGTGGCTGCTGAGCCTGTGCGTCCGGAGCCTGTGCTCCGCAACGGGAGAGGCCACAACAGTGAGACTGCCGAGCCTGTGCGTCCGGAGCCTGTGCTCCGCAACGGGAGAGGCCACAACAGTGAGAGGCCCGTGTTCTGCAAAAAAAAAAAAGAAAAACTGGAAATAATAACAGTCCTTTATGTTCCAGGTAAAGGGTATATGGTTATTTATTGTATATGTACTAGTTTTTCAACTTTTCTGGGGCTTTAAATGTTTCATAATAAAAGGTTGAGGATACTACCCAACAATGAGAGAGAATGAACAGACCTATAACTACATGCCATGCAAGTGAAAGAAGCTGCATACACATAATACTGTACAAAACAAGCAAACTAAGCTCTGTTGTCAGAAGTAAGGCTTGGTAGTTGCTTTTGAGGGTGGGGAGGGCTAGTAACTGAATGGGGCCACAAGGGGCCTTTTGTGTGCGAGTAATTTTCTTGTTCTGGGTGCTAGTTACATGTGTCTGCTCTTCTTGTGAAAGTTCATTAAACTGTACACTTTATTTTTTATATGCATGCTATACTTCTCTTTTTAAAAGTTTTGAAAAGTTGAGAAGAGAAAAAAATAGTGGTGCTTACTTCATAAGGTTTTTGTGAGGAGTAAATGAATCAATACATTCAACAGAATAATGCCAGGCACATGGAAATGGTACCTATTATTTGGTTTTTTTTTTTGAACTTTTGAATTTTATTTTATTTATTTTTTATACAGCAGGTTCTTATTAGTTATCTATTTTATACACATCAGTGTATACATGTCAATCCCAATCTCCCAATTCATCCCACAACCACCCCCACCACCACCCCGCCACTTTCCCCCCGTGGTGTCCATACGTTTGTTCTCTACATCTGTGTCTCTGTTTCTGCCCTGCAAACCGGTTCATCTACCATTTTTCTAGGTTCCATATATATGCGTTAATATACGATATTTGTTTTTCTCTTTCTGACTTAACTTCACTCTGTATGACAGTAGCTATTATTAATGTTTTCTAACCACACGTAGAGCCTTTTTGCCCAAGAGAGCCTTGCTCACAGGGGAAGCAGAAGCAGCTCCAGGGAACGGGCCATATCCCAGGTCCCACCTGATATTCCTTCCTGGACTACAAAGTATGAGAGACTCTGTTGACAGAGACACATTTCTTAGAGTTCGTAGCAACTCAACCTGGGTGTATTATTGATACAAAGTAATAGTAAAATAGCAAGAAAAAGAAAATCTGACTTGAAGTTTCCTCTTCCAGAGGTAGGGCAACTGCCTCCTTCCCCACCCTTTATCCTTTTTTCTTCCCTTCCACAAAAGCACTGTATGCTCCAGCTACATCCTCCTGTATCCCTGCCTCCAGGCAGTGCTCGCTCCCTCACAGACCTCTCTCTCTGGAGGAACCCTTGTTGCCTCTGCCTGGAGTGCCTGCCCAACTGGCAAACTCTACTCACTCTGTACTACTCAGCTTTTCACTTCTGTGAGGCCCTCGGCTCCACGATCACTAATGAGTAGCAGGACTGGGCCTGCAACCAGGTATGTATGACTCTAGAGTCTACACTGTTTATTATTTCTCGGTGTGTGCTCTTAGGCAGTAAATACACTTGACCCTCAGTGCCTGTAAGATGAAGGAGTTAGATGATATCTAGGGTTCCTTCCAGCTGTATTATGTTAACCCAAAAAAATAACAATACCTTACCTTGTGTATAGCTTTACAATGTCCTTTTTTTTTTTTAAATTTATTTTTGGCTGCGTTGGGTCTTTGTTGCTGTGCGCGGGCTTTCTCTAGTTGCGGTGAGCGGGGGCTACTCTTCGTTGTGGTGTGCAGGCTTCTCATTGCAGTGGCTTCACTTGTTACAAAGCATGGGCTCTAAGCAGGTGGGCTTCAGTAGCTGTGGCACACAGGCTCAGTAGTTGTGGTTTGCGGGCTCTAGAGCGCAGGCTCAGTAGTTGTGGCGCATGGGCGTAGTTGCTCTGCGGCATGTGGGATCTTCCTGGACCAGGGCTCAAACCTGTGTCCCCAGCATTGGCAGGTGGATTCTTAACCACTGCACCACCAGGGAAGCCCAGGAATCTTAATCTGGTTAGTCATATCCCTTGAGGAGGAACTAGGACTCTGTTTTATTGCCAAACTATTGTCATTACTTTTCTTGCTTAGCTTTTTCTTTGTTTGTGTATTCTCTCATTTCCCTAATTAGCAACTGCTTTGCCTGCTCTCTGGAACTCAGGGAAGGCCTAGGAGACTAAAGCCTTTTTTTTTTACCAACAGGAAACGGGGGGGGGGGGGGGGGGGTGTGAAGGGGGGGGCTTTTGTACCTGGGGGGGCCCCACAGGGTCCTGCTCCATTTCAATCCCCGCTCTTCTTTGATACTCCTCAATCCTGAGGGGAACAGAGGCAGGACAAGGAAGGGAATGGAATACAGTTTTGGATAAAGAGGTTCATCATAAACCCGGGAGGGGAACTCGGTTTCATACCCAGAGATTCTGATTCACCTCATTTAGGAAATAGTCCAGAAATGTTGAAAAAGTAGCCCGGGTCATTCTGATGCAGGTAATCCAAGAACTATACTTTAAGAAAACTGCATTTGGGACTTCCTTGGTGGTCCAGTGGTTAAGACTCTGTGCTTCCACTTCAGGGGCATGGGTTTGACCCCTGGTCGGGGAACTAAGATCCTGCATGCCTCTCAGTGCGGCCAAAAAAAAAAAAAAAAAAAAAAAAGAGCGAGAGAAAGAAAAAGAAAACTGCATTCAACTACAGTATTATATATAGAAGGGATAAACAACAAGATCCTACTGTATAGTACAGGGAGCTATATTCAGTATCCTGTGATAAACCATAATGGAAAAGAATATGAAAAAGAATATGAAAAACTCTCTCTCTCTCTCTCTCTCTCTCTCTATATATATATATATATATGAATCACTTTGAAGTACAATAAAAATTAACACAACATTGTACATCAGCTATACTTCAATAAAATAAATTTTTTAAAAAAGAAAACTGCATTCAAACCACACTCTTCTGAGAGACCAAGAGGCTGAGGGATCTGCCTAAGGCACCGCAGCGGGCAGAATCAAAAGTAGAACGTGAGGTGTCCGACTCCATAACCTTCCCGCCATGTACACAAAAATACAACTCAACAATAAGTCCGTTTTATGAAATAATCTTGGCATGAAGAATTGCCCTTTATAACATATGTTTATTGATTTAAACTCTAAATCGAGCTTACTGGCCAGCCCCAACACTAAAAAGAAAGCCCGTTCCCAGCCTCAAGGCCTAATAACCCCAAGAACATATGATTTGGGGGTTGCTGGAGCATGGCAGTTTGCTTTGCAGGATGAGTGGTCTTTGTCCCTGGTAACCTAAGCAGCTCTGCTTGGAGGCCAGTTCTGCTGTGTATCCAGATCGCAAACAGTCAGGGCCTGACCATGGGGAAATAAAAGCAGGCAAAGTATTTTCTGAGGGCCCCTCACCTACTCTTTCAGCCCCTTTTCTCCTCCTTTGAGAATCCTCCTTTCCCTGGGTGCTTTGAGTCTCCCTACTGCAGTATCCTCTCCCCAGCACACTCCAATCCTAACAAGCCTGTGCTCTCAACTAAAAAATCAGATGCATTTCATAAATGAATTCAAACCCAAATGCTAAAGACTAGTTTATTAAGTGCCCTCCCCTAGGGGCATTTACAAGTTAATAAAAATCTATTTTTTTTAACAATTTACGAAATATATTCTCATGTGAGGTAGGAAGGATATGCTATGCCTTTCTGTGCTCTGACTCAAAGTCACTTGTCCAAACCACTTATTAGGTTTGTAAACAGTAGAGTTAAGTCAAAGATCCTGTCTACAACCTTTCAGCTATATCATGCTATCTCTGGAGAATAAACGTCAAAGTTCCCCTGTAAGTGTTTCTTGAATGAATATTCAAATAAAGAGCAAGAGGGAATGAGGTAGTAAGAAAGGAAGAGGATAAAAAAAAAAAAATCAGGGGCATTTCCTCAGGGGACTAGAAAGGAATTGTTCTTGGTAGATGGGGAAGAAGGCTTTGTGAAATTACGAAAGCCTGCCCCAGACAGACACACAGGCGCACACTGCCTTCCATACACTACCTATGTGTCAGTCCCCAGGCTTGATCAGTTCCCAGAAGACATCAGGCCTGTGGATAAAACGTTTATTTCTTTTTTGCTCTTTCTCAGGAATTAAGAATCGTAGGTCATTTTAACTTTGGGCCACCAAGCCCAGATGATAACCCTAGAATTTTAGAGCAAGAAGAGATTCTACTGATTATCTAATCCAGTGGGTCTTTATGTTCATCTTCGTGGATGAAAATTGTTTGGGGCACAGATCTTCAAACAAGCACCTTCTCCTGGGATGGCTTCTTCGGTTTTCTTGGAGGCAAAAGCTGTGGGCCAGCTACCCTTGGAAAGTGGTCCTTTGGTCCTGGCTTCATCTTTGAAAAGATGCCTGATCCTTCCATTTCTCTGAGCTCTCTATTGGTTGAGGGCAAGGTGAGAAGTAGGGGTAGGAGAGGAGTGATTTTTGTTTCTTGCTTAAGTATGTTAATTTTGGAAAGATGACTGAGCCAAAAGTTTTGGGAATGACAGCTATTATATTCAGTGTCAACCTCCACATTCTAGCTCTGGAATTAGATTTGGCAAAGATGCTTTTTCTAGGCTGGCTTTTGACAGAGCCAATATTAGCAGTCCTTAATGACTCAACAAAAAACTGAGGAGGAAATTGTGGGAAACATGACTTTACTGACAAAGGTCACTGCCATTTCGAGAATCCTCCCACTCTCTTGAGCTGCAGAATGAAACCCTCAAGGTCAGGATACATTTTGTCATCCAAGTATGAGTCATAAGAATATGAAAAAGAATATGAAAAACTCTCTCTCTCTCTCTCTCTCTCTATATATATATATATATATATGAATCACTTTGAAGTACAATAAAAATTAACACAACATTGTACATCAGCTATACTTCAATAAAATAAATTTTTAAAAAAAGAAAACTGCATTCAAACCACACTCTTCTGAGAGACCAAGAGGCTGAGGGATCTGCCTAAGGCACCGCAGCGGGCAGAATCAAAAGTAGAACGTGAGGTGTCCGACTCCATAACCTTCCCGCCATGTACACAAAAATACAACTCAACAATAAGTCCGTTTTATGAAATAATCTTGGCATGAAGAATTGCCCTTTATAACATATGTTTATTGATTTAAACTCTAAATCGAGCTTACTGGCCAGCCCCAACACTAAAAAGAAAGCCCGTTCCCAGCCTCAAGGCCTAATAACCCCAAGAACATATGATTTGGGGGTTGCTGGAGCATGGCAGTTTGCTTTGCAGGATGAGTGGTCTTTGTCCCTGGTAACCTAAGCAGCTCTGCTTGGAGGCCAGTTCTGCTGTGTATCCAGATCGCAAACAGTCAGGGCCTGACCATGGGGAAATAAAAGCAGGCAAAGTATTTTCTGAGGGCCCCTCACCTACTCTTTCAGCCCCTTTTCTCCTCCTTTGAGAATCCTCCTTTCCCTGGGTGCTTTGAGTCTCCCTACTGCAGTATCCTCTCCCCAGCACACTCCAATCCTAACAAGCCTGTGCTCTCAACTAAAAAATCAGATGCATTTCATAAATGAATTCAAACCCAAATGCTAAAGACTAGTTTATTAAGTGCCCTCCCCTAGGGGCATTTACAAGTTAATAAAAATCTATTTTTTTTAACAATTTACGAAATATATTCTCATGTGAGGTAGGAAGGATATGCTATGCCTTTCTGTGCTCTGACTCAAAGTCACTTGTCCAAACCACTTATTAGGTTTGTAAACAGTAGAGTTAAGTCAAAGATCCTGTCTACAACCTTTCAGCTATATCATGCTATCTCTGGAGAATAAACGTCAAAGTTCCCCTGTAAGTGTTTCTTGAATGAATATTCAAATAAAGAGCAAGAGGGAATGAGGTAGTAAGAAAGGAAGAGGATAAAAAAAAAAAAATCAGGGGCATTTCCTCAGGGGACTAGAAAGGAATTGTTCTTGGTAGATGGGGAAGAAGGCTTTGTGAAATTACGAAAGCCTGCCCCAGACAGACACACAGGCGCACACTGCCTTCCATACACTACCTATGTGTCAGTCCCCAGGCTTGATCAGTTCCCAGAAGACATCAGGCCTGTGGATAAAACGTTTATTTCTTTTTTGCTCTTTCTCAGGAATTAAGAATCGTAGGTCATTTTAACTTTGGGCCACCAAGCCCAGATGATAACCCTAGAATTTTAGAGCAAGAAGAGATTCTACTGATTATCTAATCCAGTGGGTCTTTATGTTCATCTTCGTGGATGAAAATTGTTTGGGGCACAGATCTTCAAACAAGCACCTTCTCCTGGGATGGCTTCTTCGGTTTTCTTGGAGGCAAAAGCTGTGGGCCAGCTACCCTTGGAAAGTGGTCCTTTGGTCCTGGCTTCATCTTTGAAAAGATGCCTGATCCTTCCATTTCTCTGAGCTCTCTATTGGTTGAGGGCAAGGTGAGAAGTAGGGGTAGGAGAGGAGTGATTTTTGTTTCTTGCTTAAGTATGTTAATTTTGGAAAGATGACTGAGCCAAAAGTTTTGGGAATGACAGCTATTATATTCACTGTCAACCTCCACATTCTAGCTCTGGAATTAGATTTGGCAAAGATGCTTTTTCTAGGCTGGCTTTTGACAGAGCCAATATTAGCAGTCCTTAATGACTCAACAAAAAACTGAGGAGGAAATTGTGGGAAACATGACTTTACTGACAAAGGTCACTGCCATTTCGAGAATCCTCCCACTCTCTTGAGCTGCAGAATGAAACCCTCAAGGTCAGGATACATTTTGTCATCCAAGTATGAGTCATTCCATTCTTCTGAGCCAATTAACCAAAGTTCCACATTTGATTAATATTTCATTAAAGAAAGATCCAAAAAGCTTCACCAAGTAAAGACAGGGTTATATCAGGATCCAAAGTTCAGCAGACATGCACAGCCACACTACTATAAACGTTATAAAATTCATCAAGAATTCAGAATTGATCTTCTAAAATTTAAGACCATACTGATAGGAGTAGTCCTGATATTATTTTAACAGATCTGTATTTTTTTTACGTAGGTGTATTTATCTAACTTTCATTTTCATAAAAGTGGGTTTATATCACTAATATTATTCTGTAGCTTACTTTTTTCACTAAATATATCATGAACATTAAATATTCTGCAATTGGGGACTTCCCTGGCAGTCCAGTGGTTAAGACTCTTCTGCGCTTCCACTGCAGGGGGTGTGGGTTTGATCCCTTGTCAGGGAACTAAGATCCCACATACTGCGCAGCCTAAAATAAATAAATAAATATTCTACAATTGTGTGTGCAAGGTGGCTGTTTACCCAGTCACCCACATGACTCCAATCTAAGCAACATGACTTAGATTGTATATATCTCTGAAGACAAAATACTACAAACACTCAAGGAGGAAATACAGAAACAACTTGGTTTGAAATTCGGAGGCTAGAAATGTCATAGCTCATTTGAGGATCAAACTAAAGCAGTGCTAATCAAGGTCCAAGGACTCTGCTCTGTGGATCAATATAAAGCTCTTTTTTAAAAACAAATTTCCTCAAAAAATGTAAGTAAAAAAGAATGCCATTTGACAGAATGTCTATTTAAATGAGCAAAGCAAACTAATTTATTATCTCCTTCACAATCTGTATTAACAGAATGTAATTTCATACTTTCATAAAGAAACATCACAGCTCTATGTGTCTTTATACAGAAGATAAGGATTACAGATATCTAAAACCCTCAAGCTTGCCACCAGGATTGAATAAAAATAATTCATGGTCAAATGTTTTTGAAAAATACAGATGATAAAGCATTTCTGTGAAGAAAAAAGAAAAACATCATAGTTGTCCCTAAGTTGAAATAAAAGGAGAAAGGAAAATTTTCTCATACAACTATATAATATCTATTTATTGAAAGCTTATTAAAGCAAAAAGATTTTAGAAGAAAATATGCCAAAATGTTATAGTTATCATTTGTAGGAGGATTACAGCTCATTTTTTTTTAGTGTTTACCTCTATTCTCTAAAATGAATATCTATTATTTGTGGCAGAAAACGTCTTTTCATAAATAAGTTTTTTATTAGGTTATACTTAATGCTCAAAAACAAAACAATTAGCCAAAGGAGTCACCAATGATTGCTAAATTTTACCTAGCAACTTGATTACAGAAAGCCAGTAACTGAGTACGGCTTACTTGTTCTAGAAAAATCCAGCTGTGAGCATTTACACACATAGCTGAGTCAGGAACTCCCACAGCTCCTTGGAGATGGCCAGTTAGGGAGTTTCAAAATTACAAGTCTAATTCATAAACCAAGACATATTCTCTCAAATGTTCTAGAAAAGTGTGGGTGTGGATGTGGGAGCATAGACTGAGCAGAGACAGCCACAGTATCACAGGACCCAATCCTAGAGGACCCTTAGGCCTCTACACCTACCTTTTCCAAGCAACATGTATCCCCAACTGCCCAGCACCAATCTCTGGAACTGCTTGGTGGGTGGTGCATCCCTAAAGGCCCATGGTTTCATGTCCATGAGGGTGTCTAAGTTAAAACTTTGGGTTCCCAAACAACCACTTACAAAAGGACTTCTCCTCAAGCCGTCACTCCAGGATATCCTTGCTAGGGATCTAAGACATGGCCCCTTCCCTCACATGCTCATAAGAACTTCAGGGATCCTCGGGTGGAAATCACACCTAGGCCACCATGTTCTTGACAGCTCTCCAACAGGTGAACACATATGTGGCTCATAGCTCATAACCATTCCATTTATTCATTCATTCATTTATTCATTGGGATAATTCTGATTAGGGCATTCTGTGACTGAACTAAATTTTAACATATTCACGTTAAATAAATGATGTGGCTACCTAATTCATAACACAGTTTCCTATAAAAGATAAAAATCAGGAGCATTTCCCAGAAATGGAGCAGGGGCAATTTCATCACATTTATTCTGGCTGGCTGTCTCTCTCTTTTACATACATACATACAGCCTGGTTATGTATACCCCAAACTGTCAAGGAATGTCAGTTTGAAGTGGGTGCAATTTTTTTTTTTTGGTCAGAGATACTGTGTATTAAGACACAATCTTTCAGAGAAAGATAAATTCTGTATGGTGTCACTTATATGTGGAACCTAAAAAATACAACAAACTAATGAATGTAAGAAAAAAGAAACAGACTCACAGATATATAGAGAACAAATTAGTGATTACTAGTGGGGAGAGAGAAGAGGGGAGAAGCAATTTAGGGGATTAAGAGGTACAAACTATATTATGAATAAAATAAACTCTAAGGGTATATTGTACAACACAAGGAATATAGTCAATATTTTATAATAACTATAAGTGGTGTATAACCTTTAAAAATTGTGAATCACTATATTGTACACCTGTAACTTATATAATATTGTACATCAACTACACTTCAATTAAAAAAATGAAAAATGAATTATTGAATCAAAAAGAAAAAAAGAACTGTTACAGAAAATAGAACATAGAAAAAATAAAATAAAAGACACGATCTACTTCAAAATCACAAAGTATGTCATCTTGGGAGAGACATATCAAATAATTGGCAATGGCAATTTGGGGTAGGCATGCAGAGATTGTAAAAAACTTCTGTTTTCATATTATATATTTATTACAACATTTGAAAATGTTTAATGAACTGTAGTTCCAACTTTGTAAGCAGAAAGCATAACAGGGAAAATTTAAAAACAAAAAGCATCATACGTAGTGTGAGAAACTTGAGCTTTCCCACAAAGATCAGGCACAAGACAAAGATGTCCCCTCTCACCAATCCTTCTCAACATTGTATTGGAAGTTTTAACCAATGCAGTAGAACAAGAAAAGGAGATTAAAGGTATACAGATTGGGAAGGAAGAAATAAAACCATCTTTATTCACAGATGACATGGTAGTCTATATAGGAAATCTAAAAGAATCGACGAAAGAATTCCTGGAACTAATAAGTGATTATAGCTAAGATTATTGCAAGATACAAGGTTAATATACAAAAAGCAGCATGCATATCCCTTAGTGATGGATCACACATTACCACCACTAGCTTCATGCTTTCTTGTGACAGTCCTGCCTATCACTGAGAAGCCCTAATATAATCTCCAAGCAGCTGTGGGAGTCCATGAGAAGATTTGGCAGCTTCTTACCGATCATCTGATTAGGTAGAAAATTGTGCAGATATAAATCTTGGAAAGAGTAGAAGCCCCCTGGGCTTCCTCTTCCTGTGACTCCTTCTCTTGAGTCTGCAGGCACTGTCTTCACCTGTCAGAACGGGCAGTTTCCCTTTAGGTCCTTGCACCCCACTCCTCATCCCCCATCTTTTGTTTACATTTGATTCCCCAGGCTACTCAGAAAATGGCTAATGGTCATAGGGGTTTAATCTAAATGGACTCTTGGCAACAACAAACTTCATGCTTAGTCAAAGACATGTGTTGGAACTGGACTGTTAGGTAGAGCTCTCAAAATGTGTGGGTGAAGAATGCTGGAAGTGAGGTGAGGAACTTTCGTGCTCTTGTGCTAAGAGCTCTGTGTGCTCTTGGCAGTGCATACTGCCAGGAAGCCAAGAACCCATTTTCCATGATGCCCAAAGTACAATACGCTGTATTCAAGGAGGCCCTGCCATGTAACAGATGCAACAGAAGGAAAATTGGTGTCTCCTACTCTCGAAGAGACCTAAATATAGTTAATATCTGAGCATTCTGACTATTGGAAAGAGGCAAGGTAATGTCGTTCCTTCTCTCTCTCTCTCATTCTCTCTCACTCTGTGCACGCACTTGCACATGTAAGGTACTAATCACCAGTCTGCTCACATACATACACAGTTCCTTAACAACAGTCTTCATTTCTTCACCAAATCAAGTACTGCTGCTCGAGTTCTCACTTTCTTTTTTTTTTTTTTTTTTTTTGCGGTACACGGGCCTCTCACTGTTCCGCTCCGCGGCATGTGGGATCTTCCCGGACCGGGACACGAACCCGTGTCCCCTGCATCGGCAGGCGGACTCTCAACCACTGCGCCACCAGGGAAGCCCCTCACTTTCTTTTGGCCTTTCTGGCTTTGGTTCTCCTTCGACCCTCCAGCCACACTTCCTGTCTCCATAGGGCCACGTGAGCAGGAGGTGAGCATTACAATGCTCCAGTCTGCTGCCTCTGGGGGTTGCTTCAACAAGACTCAGTTCTTTCGAGTTGCTTCAAAATCTCTCCACCATACTTACTTTGTAGCCCTTCTTCCATGAATCACTCCAGGGTCAACCACCCCCAGAATATTGGCCACTAAGGGGTTCCTGCTTTCTTTCCCAGTCAGGCACACACTGAAGGAAGCCCTGAGTATTCTGACAAAACATTCTGTGCATTCAGAATAAACTCTTGATGGCGTCCTGGAGACTTGTGCGAACAGCCAGCCAGATTGCTGCCAGCCAACTCCAGGAAGAACCAAGTAAGAGCCTGCTGGTTCCTCTGCCTCCTCACCCACCCCCCCTTGTTAAATGGGCTCCTGCTCACAGCTTACAATGTCCCCATTCTCCTGGTGACACCATTTCAACAGACTTAAACAGCTTCCCCTTTAGACTAGCATCTGTGGTTTTATTATATTCCCTGCCAAACCATAAGGGCATCCTGCAAATGGTAGGTGGTTCTTCTGGCCTGCGTAAATTCCAAGAATCTCTAGGCTGGCCAGCATAAAATAAACCCCAGAGTGTTAGTAAGGGCAATGAATAGTGGAGATGGAGAATGGTAGAAGACAAATCATCTTTTTTTTCTAAGATTTAAGTGTATTTATTTTGGGCTGTGTTGGGTCTTCATTGCTGTGCGCAGGCTTTCTCTAGTTGTGGCGAGCGGGGGCTACTCTTCGTTGCAGTGCCCGGGCTTCTCATTGCGGTGGCGTCTCTTGTTGTGGAGCACGGGCTCTAGGCATGGGAGCTTCAGTAGTTGTGGCACGTGGGCTCCATAGTTGTGGCTCACGGGCTCTAGAGCGCAGGCTCAGTAGTTGTGGCACACAAGCTTAGTTGCTCTGCGGCATGTGGGATCTTCCCGGACCAGGGCTCGAACCTGTGTCCCCTGCATTGGCAGGCGGATTCTTAACCACTGCACCACTAGGCCTTAATATCACTGCTGCACTCATTACCGGCTGGGAGCAGCCCATGGGAAGAATGGCCTCAGCTCAAACACATGGATGGATTTCAGACACAGCAGGGACCCTCAGTCAATTACTTCCTGCAGTTGGAAAGATATCTGAGTGGTGTACCTTACGGCCACCATACTTTGTTTCCTCTTCAGGTAAAATAGGACAAAATCCATGCCCACTCACCTCCTAGGGCAGTTATGAACACTTCGTAAAGTGTGGAATATGTAAACTAATATTTACACACGACTATGCCCCTGTGGTGAGGTGTAATTCTTTAGTCCCTATCTGTCTGCCTCACTTAATGCAAGCCTGCAGCGTGGTGGGGTCCACCATACCTCCAGTCTGCCTCTGAAACCCTCAGTCTTCTGGGCTACCCAAACTAGTTACTACCTGAGCTCAGCCCCATCTGGAAAGCAGAAATGGAAAATGTGGTCCTTTGGCTCATTGCTAAAATGTCCTCAAGTTGAGCCGGCTTGCTGCTGTTGGACTGGTCCAACACCACTTCATGAAGCTGGATGTTGACTTTGCTAACTAAGAGCCATGCACAGCAAGTTGTGCAATTTTACACTTATTATATTACTTGGGAAAAAGGCAGGCTATTAGACTCAAAGAGCTCTATGTTTGTTTTTTATTTACTTCTGAATAGGTAATACATATATACAATCTGATATTCAAAACTGACAAAAGAGAATTTGCTAAAAGTCTCCCTTCTACTATTGTCCTCTAGCCACAAAGTTCCCCTTCCCTGGAGGAAATGCTATTATTTCCTGGTGTATCCTTCCAGAGATATTTTATGTATATTTATGCTTATAAAATAATTTCTAACACTTCTAAGAGAAACTCCCTCAGAGAGGGACTGTTCAGACTAGGCTAATATTATTTAGATATATCTACTGTGTTCTAATTTGTCCCATTTCTACCTTTTGGAAACCCTGAGAGATAGGAAGCATAATCTTTTTCAACTTTTTTTTTGGCTGCACTGCGGTGGTTTGCGGGATCTCAGTTCCCCGACCAGGGATTGAACCCAGACCACCGCAGTGAGAGCCCAGAATCCTAACCACTAGGCCACCAGGGAACTCCCAGGCATATCCCCTTTTTTTTTTTCTTTTTCATTTTTTGTCCACGCTGTGTGGCGTGTGGGA
The DNA here is from genome assembly GCF_002837175.3 of Physeter macrocephalus. Taxonomy (NCBI): domain Eukaryota; kingdom Metazoa; phylum Chordata; class Mammalia; order Artiodactyla; family Physeteridae; genus Physeter; species Physeter macrocephalus. Next base: position 61,329,537 of record NC_041222.1, read on the forward strand.
TCTTAGTTCCCTGACCAGGGATCAAACCCGGGCCCTCAGCAGTGGAAGTGCAGAGTCCTAACCACTGGACCGCCAGGGAAGTCCCCATATCCTACTTTTAAACTTGACATACATAACAGGAAAATTTCCATTCAACTCAATGAATGAGCCCTCTTACCATCCCAGCTTTTACATGCCTTATCTGCAGACAATCTCTTACTTTCTTTTCTCCTTCTTGTCCTCCAGGGACTGTACATGGCAGACAGAAGAAGCTCAGAGTGAATTGGAAGTCCAGGGTTGCCTGTGCTACTGGTTTATAAGAAATAATTTTGTCTGAGCACACGTCTGAAATTGCATTTATTGACTTACTTTACCTCTTGATTGAGAGATTTCTTTTTTGAAGAGACAAGATGATGAACTGAAAAAAGTGTTGGCCTTTTGGTGGGACCAGATTTCTAAGATTAAAAATAAATAAATAAGGGATTTCCCTGGCGGTCCAGTGGTTAAGACTCCACACTCCCACTGCAGGGAGCACAGATTCGATCCCTGGTCAGAGAACTAAGATCCCACAGGCCGCACAGCTCCGCCTAAAAATAATAATAATAATTAAATAAATAAACATATAAATAAATAAGTATTTTACTCTGTATATCTTCATTTATTTTTATTTATTTATTTTTACACTGTGTATCTTGGAAAAGTCCTAGGGATGTCTGCTTTTAACAATCGTTGCTTTTAAGATACAGCATTCTGATTTCTGAGGTCTTCCTCAAAGCAATTTTCTAACACATGTTTTACTAAAAGCTTTCTTCTTCTTTCTCTACTATCACTGAGTCACTGTCCAGATGTTAAACTTTCCAAAGGTAAAGCATTAACAGATATTCTTCAAGATGAGGTTGTTTTCAGTGTTATTCTAACATGCTCACAAGAATAGTTTCTTAATGGTATATAAACTTTATTTGACCTCCATCAATCTGTACCAATGATCTTTCTAGGTCAATGCTATCCAATAGAACTTTCAGCAGTGATAGAAATGTTCTATATCAGTGCTAACCATACAGTGGCCACTAGTCACATGAGGCTATCGAGCCCTTGAAATGTGGATAATGTGACTAAAGAATGGAAGTTTGCATTTTATTTATTTATTTATTTATTTATTTTTAAAATTTATTTATTTGTGGCTGCATTGGGTCTTCGTTGCAGTGCACGGGCTTCTCATTCTGGTGGCTTCTCTTGTTACAGAGCACGGGCTCTAGGTGCGCAGGCTTCAGTAGTTGTGGCGCGTGGGCTCTAGAAAGCAGGCTCAGCTGTGGCCCACAGGCTTCGTTGCTCTGCGGCATGTGGGATCTTCCCGGACCAGGGCTCGAACCCGTGTCGCCTGCATTGGCAGGCGGATTCCCAACCACTGCACCACCAGGGAAGCCCCCATTTTATTTACTTTTAATTAAATTTAAATAACCAAATGTGGCTATGGTTACCATACTGGATGGTGCCATTCTGGAATCTTACAGCCACATCTGAATAATATCACTTCAGTTATTAAAGTGTTACTTTGACTTACCTTATCAGCAAATGGTTTAGCAAATGTTGCCTGGCATTTCTTTTATTCATAAGAAATAGACCATTCAGGGTATTTCCAGTGAACACTGTATATGTGCCAGGTACTTTAGTAGAACCTGCAAAGGAATACAGAAATGAAATAGATACAGTGTCAGTTACTAATCTCAAGGAGCCTACAACCTACTGGAGGAGACAAGATTGTAAGCAACTAAATGCAAGACATCGGAGAATCATGCCCTGAGGACATAGGTGGAGGAGCAGCTCATTCATACTGGGAGTGGGTTGGGAGGTGGCTGCAAGGAAGCTCTCATAAAGAATATTGCATTGGAGCAGGATTTTAAAGAACAAGTGATGATGAAGGGAACCACATCAGTGAAGTGCATGATATACTTGGGAAAGCTTAGCCTAGAGAGGCTGAGACAGAGAGTAGGTAGGAAGATGGTGGGAAATTAGGTGAGAAATCTGGGAGATACTTCCTTGAAAAATATGCTAAGGGGCTGAGCTAAAACAAAGGTGAATCCCTGAAGTTGTGGAAGGGAGTGAAACCCAGGGTATATGTGAGGGAGTGGCAGCCAAAGAGGCAGAGACCAGATCATTAAGGTTTAGTGTGATGAGCTCAGGAGTTTAAACTTTATTCTGAAAGTGATGTTGGGAAGTCCTTAAGAGGAGTTTACAATGGGATTATCTGGTTTCTGGCAGCAGTGTGGAGGATGGATTGGCAAGATATCAATGGAGGATTCAAGAAATATTCAGGAAGGATAATATTTTGAAAAGAAAAGAAGGCTTTATCTGCTCCCTTGGAAACCCTGAAGAAATATGAAATCTCTAGGAAGGCAGGGATGGGAAAACAAGTGTCCTTTCTTCTAAAGCTGGTCTATACCTGAAACCGTAGAACTCAGATTGGGAGTTGAACCCACAGGCCAGTACTCGAACCTGACCAGAACCCAGACTGGGACTTGAACCCACCATCTTTTAATTGAGATCACACACCTGTCGCAGAACTTAATGAAGCTCAGGTTCTTAATGTCTCTTTGCAGAAAGAATTCAGTGAGAGACAAAGTGATAGGTAAGGAGTGGATTTATTTAGAGAGAAACACTCCACAGATGGAGTGTGGGCCATCTCCGAAGGCGAGAGGCCCCGAAATATGGGGTGGTTAGTTTTTATGGGCTGGGTAATTTCATAGGCTAATGAGTGGGAGGATTATTGACAAAGTGATAGGTAAGGAGTGGATTTATTTAGAAAGAAACTCACTCCACAGACAAAGTGTGGGCCATCTCAAAAGGCAAGAGGGTATGGGGTTTTCAGTGTTTATAGGGGTGGGTAATTTCATAGGCGAATGAGTGGGAGCAGTATTCCAGCTATTTTGGGGAAGGGGTGGGGATTTCCAGGAATTGGGCTACAGCCCACTTTTTGACCTTTTATTGTCTGCCTTGGAACCATCATGGCACCTGTGGGTGTGTCATTTAGTGTGCTGATGTGTTACAATGAGCATATCCTGAGGCTCAAGGTCTAGTAGAAGTCAATTGTCCGTCATCTTGGACCTAGTTGGTTTTAACAAGTTTATGTCATGTCCTCGGGCTATGTTATTCTTTTAAAGTTTGTGCCCTGCCCCATTCCTGTCTCATACCTACCTCACATTGACGGTCGTGGTAATTCCTGGACCCTCCTTAGAACACAAACCTATCCCAAGACATAGATTGACTTTCCTTACTGGTATTTTGGCCTCTACATAAGGACTATGGCAATCTATTGAAATGTTTTCAACTACTACAGAGCTGTTGGTAACATTATCATTTCCCAATCAGAGAATCATGGCTTTCTGGTACTTCACTGTGTGGTCAGGCCACTCAAGATGGCTGTTCTCTTGCTCTCTGTACATCCCCTGCCCAACAAGTGCCTGCTGCACCTACACCCTGCTCACATGATTGACCTTCCTATGTACTTGCCCCAGGCCCCAGCTAGTAATAGCTTATCAAAGGGGTGGTGAGGGGCGTGCCCCTCTACTGGTTTCCCTGGTAACTAATGAGCCCACTGACATCAATTCCCCTGTAACTGGTAATCTGCCATTCGCTCCCGGAACGAAGACTGCCAGCAAAGTCCTGCCTGCCCTGCATTGCACGTGGTAAGGTGTCGCTCTAGGACCTGGCTTCAAATGTGTAAGCTCCCCCTTTCATTAAACCACTGATGTCTCTGTTGCTGACTCCAGGCTCTTCGGTCCTGAAGCTGGGCAAGCACAGGCCTTATAGGCCTGTGGGGTGCAGACCAACAACTGGTGGAGCCAGCCAGGAGACTGAGGAAACTCCCGTGAGCACCGAGATGTTGGGAAATATAGGAAAGGGAATTGAAAGTTGCCCAAAAGTTGCAGGGGTGATCCTGCAGTGGCTGTCCACTGGCCATGTGGGGCCCTAAAGTGGCGGCTGTAATCCCGAAAGTTGCAAGGGTATTCCTGGGGTGGCCATCCACTAACACGTGGTGCCCAAAAGTTCCAGGGGTGATCCCAGAACTAATGGAGAAGTCCCAGGGTGGCAGTCTACTAGTATGTGGGGCCTTGTGGTGGCTGTCCTTGCTTAATGGGGGCTGCCAAGAGATTTGGAGAATAATGGTCTCTAATGGCTCTGCTATTGTATCAAAGTGAGCCTTTTGTAATTGGTTAAGCCGGCTTTCTAGAAGGAATTGGTATTTCTCTTATGCCTTTGAGATGTAAATGATCTACCTGGGCTCTCTGGAACTTTAATCTTTTTTAAAAATTATTAATTTATTAATTTATTTATTTGGCTACGTTGGGTCTTCGTTGCTGCGCGCGGGCTTCCTCTAGTTGCGGCGAGAGGGGGCTACTCTCCGTTGCGGTGCGGTGGCTTCTCGTTGCAGAGCACAGCCTCTAGGCGCACCGGCTTCAGGAGTTGTGGCTCGTGGGCTCCAGAGCGCAGGCTCAGTAGTTGCGGTGCACGGGCTTAGTAGCTCCGTGGCATGTGGGATCTTCCCAGACCAGGGCTCGAACCCGTGTCCCCTGCATTGGCAGGGGGATTCTTAACCACTGTGCCACCAGGGAAGTCCCTGGAACTTTAATCTTATGTGGTCTCTAAGAGTAAAGGAGAAAAGAGAGCTTTTAGGTAAACTCTATAGAAGTAAACTATGTTTGGGGAATGTCTATGTAAAATAGTCTCTCCGGATTTTGGTAACTTGAAACTAAACAAAGTTAAATGAGAATTCGACTATCTGGGTCAATTCAAATAGGATAAAATACTGGAACATTAATTGCTGGGCGGGTCTGAGTTTACCTACCCTCTCCTTAGGAGAGGAAGACTAAAGCATAAGTTTTCAATTAGGAAATGCACAAGTACGTGCTCCTTGGTTTTTGCCAGAGATTAAGGTTTTTAAGGGTTATGATTATTATCAGTCATAATTCTAGCTATTGTAACCAAGTTTCTTTATTGATTACATTGTAATCAGGTGCTTAACCGTGCCTTTTAAGTCTTGTCATTTATAGACAGTTATTGTTGTACTCTGATGCTTTTGCAGAAGTGCTTCATCTTCAAGAAGATCCACAGGAAGAACCTTATGACAATAACACGTCCCTGATAAACGTCAGATTATACTGCTGAACAGGGTAAGAAATTAAGGAATCCTAATGGAAAACCTTATGGCTTCATAAAGAGATAACAAAAGGATTAGTTATTGAGCGAACTGGTAAATATGGTTATAATTTTTATGGGTTTTGTCTGGAATGTTACTGGTTTTTATCTGTGTTTTCCAGATAGAGGGAAGCCCTTCACCTCAAGTTGGTTATGATTTATAGCAATTTGGCAAATTACTCCTATGGGTAGAATTAAAACATTTTTCTTTTCTCTTTGCCCGGTCCCTCCAGAAATTGGAAACTCCAGTTCTGAGCAGCCTAATCAGGTGAATGGGAAGGACTGGCATGTCTTTCTGGCATATGCAAGAATCTCAATATTTGGGGGACTGAGAAATCTACTGAGGCAGAGCCTGATGTCAGGCCTTGGGCTTGACTTTCCTGGCCTTGAGAAGCCTGTTGGGAATTCAGTCTGAGACTCCTTCTGGAGTTCTACCTCAGCCAGTTTGCAGGAGCCTATATGATCAACTGACCAGACTTGTTTTACAAACAAATTAGTCTTGATTTGGCTGTATTTGGTGAAGATGAGGGTAATTTTAGAGAGAACAATATTATGTTTCAGTGGATGTTAAATTCTAGTTCTGTTTATTGAGGTCTGTATTTATGAAAGTTATTATGTTATCCATACTTTTACCCTGATGTTCTGGATGGAAAGAAAATTATCTAGTGAAATTGTCACAGAGTATAACTACTCATGAACTGTGACACTGCTTGCTTTAAGTCTGCTGCTAAAAGCACATGTACAATGCTTGCGTCACAATGAGGTATAAGTGATAAAATGTATAGCCCATAAAGTGTTTCCCCATTAACATACCTCTGAGCCTGTTCATGAGATCTGGTTAGTTTTCCCCCAAAGTGAATGATTAGGCAAATATAAAGGAGGCCTAGCATGGAGGGACGTGATCTGAACCGAGGGTAGGAGTCAGCACCCCAACACAGAGGGATGGATATTTTGATCATCAATGCTTTCTATTGAAAGATTTGCAGTCAAAAGGGGAAATGAGGGCTTCCCTGGTGGCGCAGTGGTTGAGAATCCGCCTGCCGATGCAGGGGACACAGGTTCGTGCCCCGGTCCGGGAAAATCCCACGTGCCGCGGAGCGGCTGGGTCCGTGAGCCGTGGCCGCCGAGCCTGCGCGTCCGGAGCCTGTGCTCTGCAATGGGAGGGGCCGCGGCGGTGAGAGGCCCGCGTACCACTAAAAAAGAGAAAAAAGGGGAAAATGATGGGAAAATCTGCATATACTGAGGTCTGAGGAAGTCAGAAGGTTTATACATGGTTTAACTTAAATTTTACTGATCAGAGCAGCCTGTTTTGTGGCCTTTCAGACATGCATTGTACATCTGATTTGGCCATTGAGGAAGGGGATGGATTTGAAAGTCAAAATGGAGTAGCTGTGGTTCAGACATCCAAGGTAAAACTAGGTGGCCATTGTGTACGTGATTTTGGGCACATTCCTGTATTACTGACAACTTGAGTTTTCTGAACTGTATTGCAGATGAGGACAAAAAACCATAGGTGGGTGTGGTATTATCTTAGAATGTGGTTACTGCTTGTATTTTGCTTAATTGTCATAATCTTCCCTGTGTTGTGCCTGTTATATGTCTTACATTCCCTCCCTAGCCTGAGGGAGGAAATCTATTCAAGGACTGAGCAGCAACACTGACCTCACTGTGGAATGACCAACTGCCGGTTCTACAGCGAGATGCCGTTGTCATCCTCCTCTGGACTTCCACGAAAAATTGACCCGGCTACTGTGACTGTGGGGACTACCGACCATGGGGGAGAAAGACTCTCACCATCTTCCTGTCCCACAAGCCAGTACATCAGAAGGACCCTCACTGGTAAACGTTACTGTACAACTGACTGCCCTTGAGTCCCCCTGGACTATGCTGTGTGGAATGGAATAGGCTGGCTTCTGGACACACAAGTCCAACGAGCGCGATTAACTGGTTTTTGTTTGGAAAGACCTAATGGGTCCACCCCTAATGGCACTCAACATTACATGGGGTGACAGATCTGTACTGTGACCAACTCAGTCTGTCTGGTGGCTAGGCCACCAGAATATTTCTTCTAAAGCCAGGCCTTCCCCTCCTCATGGGGGTGGATCTGGGTTTGTGAAAAACAGAGGTGGCCTTACCTTCCTTATAAGTGGACAGGGCACTGCTGCTGTTGACTCCCAGTCCATTGACTCGGTAAGCTCCAAAATTTGCCCATATCTGGGCAAAGGACTGTCCTGAACATACTCAGTATCTTATTCTTGATACTCTGGCTGCTGCTGTCTGTACTGAATTTGTGGTATCTGGTTGCAGTGCCCCCTGCATACCTGACCCCACAGAGGAGGGAAGCACCAAGATGTAAGGGTTTTGCAGGGTATGTAGGGGTAGAGTGTGTGGTCAAGATGGCTGCTCTCTTGCTCCCTGTACATCGCCTGCCTGACCAGTACCCACTTCACCAAAACCAACTCACATGACCCACCTTCCTACGTACTTGTCCCTGGCCCCAGCTGGTGATAGCTTATCAGAGGGGTGGTGAGGGGCGTGCCCCTCTACTGGTTTCCCTGGTAACTAATGAGCCCACCTGACGTCAATTCCCCTGTAACTGGTAATTCCCCATCCCGCACCCCCAGCGAAGACCATGCCACCATGTCCTGCCTGCCCAGCGCCTCCCACGGTGGGGTGTCACTCCAGGACCTTGTTTCAGACGTGTAAGCTCCCTCATCCATTAAACCACGGATGTCTTTGTTGCTGACTCCCAGCTCTTTCTTCAGTCTTGAAGCTGGGCAAGCACAGGCCTTATAGGCCTGTGGGGTGCAGCCCAACAGTCATTAAATTGGGTTACTGTGTTCTAACAGCTGGTTCTCCAACTCAGCTTTGCCAGTGTTTGGCTAAGACAGTGAAGGGTAGGGATGGTGATAAGTAGGACAGAAAGACGAGAAGGGCAGGTAGGAAATGGCAGTAGTAGTTAAGATACAGTAAGTCCCCTACATAGGAACGAGTGCCGTTCCGAGAGTACATTCTTTTATTTATTTATTTTTTTAGAAGATGTTGGGGGTAGGAGTTTATGAATTTATTTTATTTATTTTTGCTGTGTTGGGTCTTTTTTTCTGTGTGAGGGCTTTCTCTAGTTGTGGCAAGCGGGGGCCACTCTTCATCGCGGTGCGCGGGCCTCTCACTATCGCGGCCTGTCTTGTTGCGGGGCACAGGCTCCAGACACGCAGGCTCAGTAGTTGTGGCTCACGGGCCTAGTTGCTCTGCGGCATGTGGGATCCTCCCAGACCGGGGCTCGAACCCGTGTCCCCTGCATTAGCAGGCAGATTCTCAACCACTGCGCCACCAGGGAAGCACGTGAGAGTGCATTCTTAAGTCCAATTTGTTCGTAAATCCAACAAAGTTAGCCTAGGCACCCAACTAACACAGTCGGCTATATAGTACTGCACTGTAATAGGCTTATAATACTTTTCACACAAATCATACATAAAAAACAAACAAGAACTAAAGAAAATACTTTTAAACTTACAGTATGGTGCCTTGAAAAGTACAGTAGTACGGTACAACAGCTGGCATACAGGGGCACATCGAGTGAACAGGCAAGAAGAGTTACTGACTGCAGGAGGGAGAGGAGGTGGCAGATGGTAGAGCTGAAGGATCATCAGCAATAGCAGACGGAGGGCAAGCTGCAATTGCACTCACACCTGACATTGATGGAACGCACTTTCGCATCTTTCAAAGCTCACAACTTGAATGTTCATATGTAGGCGACTTACTGTAGATGGAGGGCTTTGTGTCCTAACAAGTTCGTGGCATAGTGGTTAACAGTATGGGCTCCAAAGCCAGGCTGCAGGAGGTCTAAATCCCAGTTTCCCTATTAAATAGCTCTCCAGTATTACCTTAAGCAAATTACTTAACCTCTCCGTGCTTCAGTTTTCTTGCATTTATAAAATGGAGATAATAATAATAATAGAACCCACCTCTTGTGAGTAACCCTAAAGGGCTGACAATAATACCTAGCATGTAGTAAGGGTTCAATACATATTAATTATTATTATTACCACAGGATGAAAAAGATAGGCAAGTGCTGTTTTCTGTGGCTGAGCTGGAAGAGCAGTTTTAACTTTAAATGTATGTGCTAATATTTCTGATGTATTTAGAGATCTCAAATATCAATATATTAAAAAATTATTAGGCTCACTGCAATACTATTAATAGTTTCAGGGAATCACGTATCTAGGTGAAAGTTCACAGGAGAATATGTGTTATTGCAACACAAACTAGGCCAAAGTTCAGAGCTGGATAGAGTTGCTAAGGTTTTGGTTCATCTTATCACGCTATCAGTGAACCTTTTAGCACCACAAAGTGGACGCTCAACAGGAAATGATTCAAATCTAGAACAAAGTTCGTCCCGTACACAATGAAAAGTTGTGCAAGGCAAAAATGATGAGTGTTAAGTGTCACGCAGGATGTGCTGATGTACTGCTCAAGATACTCTATGCAATCAGTCTTTGCAAGAGTCAGATCATCCTCTCACTTCAGAAAAGCTTTCCATTTGCCCTAGACACTTTTACCCTCTGGGTTACTTCCCAAAGTACATTTACCTTAAACCAACAAGCAAAGAAAAAAAATGTCTCAAGTGCTCTGAGTTTATTATTCCCTTTTTCTAGAGTCTGTAATCAGGGTCATATGAGTATAGATGAGGTTCTTGGCAAAGATCCCCTGAGGAGATTGAGTGTTTATGAACTTAAGGGGTTAAGAGTGGCTACACCTGGGGCTGTGAGCCAAGAGTCACAGGGGCAAAGGCCTAAAGTATTCTCATAAAATTGAGAGGGCTTAATGAGAATCATCTTCTCAAATCGATCAATGACATAGGGAGGCAGATCAATGTAGAAGTAGTTTTAAAGTCGGACAGACCTCAGTTATAGTGCCAATTTCTTCCTCTGCAAATGGCATATGAACCTGGCAATTCATTTCAGCACTGTTTATAACAACAAATGACTAGAAATATATTAAGTGTCCACCAGTAGGAGACTAATGAAATAATGGTAATAACCATGTAGAAAGTTATCCAAGTGGAAAAATATATAAATTTTAGCAGTGTATAAAGTATGTACCCTTTGTGAAAAAACTAAAAGAAGGAAAATACTTCCTACTTTATATCTGTTTGTTTATGAAATAAAATGTCTCTGGAAGAATGTTCAAGAAACTAATAAGACTGATTGCCTATGGGAGGGGAAGTGGATGGCTGAGAAAAAGGTCGAAAGAGAAACTTGTTATTTCAATTGTAAACTATGTGATTCTGTCACATGTTCAAAAATTAAAACAATGGTTTGTATACAAAAAATAAGGCACTATATATATTTGGAGAAAACTTACAAAAAGGAAAGAAAAAGAATCCCAGTTTTCCTTTTTACTAGTTATACAACCTTAAACAAGTTATTTAACTTCTGTAGAGCTCAATGTCCCTGTGTATAAGTGGGGATAACAATAGATCCTATCACTTAGGTTTGTATAAGGATTACATGATTAACTATAAATGTACATCAAATGATTAAATTTACATTTAGTGGTACCATGCCTAGCACATAAGTACTAGGTATATATTAGCTATTAACATTATATTTGTTGGGATTCTGCTCATGAAGTCACTACTGAAAGATGGCAAAGAAACAGAAGACCCTGGCTATGCCTGTAAGGAGCTCAAAGATATATATATATACTCTCCTCCCCCCCCACCTTAGAAATCAGTAGCTCCATTTTTCCAACAGTTCAGGGCAAAAATCTTGGAGTCATCCTTTTTTTTAAAAAAAATATTCATTTATTTATTTAGCTGCGCTTGGTCTTAGATGTGGCATGAGGGATCTTCGTTGCGGCATGAGGGATCTTCGTTGCCGCGTGTGGGATCTTTTAGCTGCAGCATGTGGGCTCCTAGTTGCAGCATGTGGGACCTAGTTCCGACCAGGGATCGCATCTTGGCTCCCTGCATTGGGAGAGTGGAGTCTTAACCACTGGACCATCAGGGAAGTCCCCTTGGAGTCATCCTCGTATCCTCTCTTTTTCTCACAATCCACATTTAAACTATTAACAAAATCTGTTGGCATTATCTTCAAAATATTTCCAGAATCCAGACACTTGTCACCTCTTTCTTCCATACTACCCTGGTCCAAGCCATCAGCTTATCTTGCCCAGCCTTCTACAATAGTCTCTTAACCTGTCCCTTATGGAAGCCCCATCTCCACACCCTCCTAGGCTATTCTCATCACAGCATCAATGTGATCCTCTGCTCACAACCCTTCGAAGACTCAACTCACTTATAATAAAATCCCAAGACTTTAAGACATGATCTGGCCCTGCTGCTTCTTTGATCTTAACTCCTACTCTTCTTACCGTTTGAACCACACACTGGCCTTCTTGCCATCACACGAGAGTATGAAATTTGTACAACAAAAAACACTTATTCAAATGATTGATATAGAACTCTGCAACCAACAATGAGAGAAAAATTATATTTTTTAAGCACAGGAGGATCATTTAATAAAACTGACAATGTACTAAGCCAGAGACAGTGTCCAAAAATAAAAAATCAATACCGTAAGTCCCCTACATATGAGCCTTCAAGTTTCGAGCTTTGGAAGATGCGAACATGTGTTCGCATGTCCAATCATGTAAGTTAGTTCACGTGTCTGGCGTACATTGTCACCTGCGTGCATCCTCTACAAATGGTTGTGCTTTTGTGTACTTTACTGTACAGTACTGTATAGAGTACAGTAGTACAGTATCTTTATTTCAAGCCCAGGATGTCCAGAAGCAAGCGTAAAAGCAGTTGTGATGTAGCTGGTACTACTGTACATTTCAAGGTGCTGTACTGTAAGATTAAAAATGTTTTCTATATTTTTTGTGTTTATTTTTAATGTATTATTTGTGTGAAAAGTATTATAAACCAATTACAGTTCAGTACTATATAGCCAATTGTGTTAGGTGGATACCTAGGCTAACTTTGTTGGACTTACGAATGCACTCTCAGAATGGAGCTGTTCATATGTAGGGGACTTATTATATTATATAAACCAGATCCTCAAATCACAATATGAGGGCTTACCTGGTGGCACAGTGGTTAAGAATCCACCTGCCAATACAGGGGACATGGGTACAAGCCCTGGTCCGGGAAGATCCCACATGCCACGGAGCAACTAAGCCCATGCACCGCAACTATTGAGCCTGCGCTCTAGAGCCCGAGAGCCACAACTACTGAGCCTGCGTGCCACAACTACTGAAGCTTGCATGCCTAGAGCCCGTGCTCTGCAACAAGAGAAGCCACCGCAGTGAGAAGCCCACGCACCACAACGAAGAGTAGCCCCGCTCGCCTCAACTAGAGAAAGCCCACACAGCAACGAAGACCCAATGCAGCCAAAAATAAATAAAATAAAATAAATTAATTTTAAAAGATCACAATATGATGAAATGAAAAATCAATAACAAAAAGATAACTTAAAAATGCAAGTCACCCATCCTTATATGGCCTTTGATTTTCAAGAAAGGCACCAAAGCAATCCAAGGAGTAAAGTTATTTCAATATATTATGCTGAAATAACTGAATATTCATACGGAAAAAAATGAATCCTAACCCTTAGCTCGCAGCATACACAAAACTTAAGATGGATCACAAGCCTAAATGTAAAAGCTAAAATCATAAAACTTTATTTATTTATTTATTTATTTTTTAAACAATATTTATTTATTTATTTGGCTGCGCCGGGTCTCAGTTGTAGCATGTGGGATCTTTGTTGCTGCGTGCGGGATCTATTAGTTGCTGCATGCAGGATCTTTTAGTTGCGGCATGTGGGATCTAGTTCCCTGACCAGGGATTGAACCCAGGCCCCCTGCATTGGGAGCACGGAGTCTTAGCCACTGGACCACCAGGGAAGTCCCCATAAAACTTTTAGAGGAAAACATGAAAATGTCTTCATTACTTGGGATTAGGCAAAATTTCTTAGATCGAACACAAAAAGCAATGACCACAAAAGAAAAACTTATAAAGTAGACTTCATCAAAATTAAAAACTTCTGGTCATGAAACGTCACCGTTAAGGAAATGAAGAGGTAAGCCACACACTGGGGGAAAATATTGACAAAATATATATCAGATAAAGGTCAGGTATCTAGGGTATATAAGGAATTCCTACAACTGAATAATAACAACAACAACAAAAACCCAACTCTTTGAAAAAAAATGGGCAAAAGAGTTGAATGGACACTTCACCAAAGAAGGTAAGTGAGTGGCCAGTAGCACAGGAAAAGATGCTCAACATCATTAGTGATCGGGGAAATACAACCTAAAACCAAATGCGATACCACCAGAATAGCTAATGGTGAGGATGTGAAGCACCAAAAATTCATACATTGTTAGTGGTAATAGAACTTTAAAGTATTTTAAGGAAACCTATTTGTGTATTTCCACTGAATGTTCTTCACATTGATCAACATATACGAAAGACAGGCAAAAAGGAAAAAGATCGGAGTGCCACAGAAAAATATAGCAGGTTTTCCAAGGACAGAGTGTGATAACAGGGAGAAGAGTAATGGCAGCAGAGTAAATAATAGAGAAAAGGAGTAGGAGTCAGGCAAAACATGGGCTACAGGAAGGAAAAAGGCAGTCAGGAGGAGGGGAACCCGAGTGGGAAGCCACTTAAATGAAAGCTTAAATGAGGTGATGTATAAGTGCCTACAATAGTGCCTGGCACAAAGGGTGCATAGGATCCAAATATATTTATTAACTATAAATCAAGAGGAAAATTAAAGGAGGGAATTCCCTGGAGGTCTGCGCTTCCGCTGCAGGAAGCATGGCTTCCATCCCTGGTGGTCAGGGAACTAAGATCCCGCAAGCCTCCAGGGGTGGCCAAAGAAAAGGAAAATTAAAGGAAAGGCCAGGTATTCAATAACTGTTTCTTAAATAAATGTCTAGTCGCTCTGGCAACGTATACAAATAAATTGGTTATAAGTATTCTGTGCTAAATTCACATGGCATTTTTTTCATAATTCTATTTTTATTTTAGTGTGCTATTGTTTTAGGTCTATTGTTGAGTCAGCAAGGAATTTCAGGATGTAATTGAGTTTCTCATTTTCCGGCAATGACCATATGAGAGGCAAATGAGAGCCTTTTACCGAAGGGCTTTTTTAATGTGTAAAAATGAGAACAAATATTAAGTGGGTCAAGTAATCCACGTGTGGCTAAATAAAATTCAGTCTTCATCTGATGAAGCCAAAGTTCACTATGAAACCAGGATTACACTCAACGTTCTATACTGAACTGTGGTGCTAAGCCAGAACACTTACGGCGTGGGAAAGTCTCTTACTGTGCCTCAGTTCCCCTGTGCTAGTTGTGAAATACACAACCAATTAAAAGTGATTTTAAAGCACTTCGTGGGAATTCCCTGGTGGTCTGATGGTTAGGACTCGGCGCTTTCGCTGCCGGGGCCAGGTTCAATCCCTAGTGGGGAACTAAGATCCCCTAAACCTGTGCTACGAAGCCAAAAAAGAAAATAAAGCACTTCTCAAGAAAGATGGGAACAGGGGGTGGTGAATGCCAGGACGTTTTTTTCCCCAAGGGGAGAAAAAAATATGACAGGATGCCTATATAATGCTCAAGTATAATGCTCAAGAAGTCACCTACTGTGTGGTTTGGGGGGAAACACCCACATGTCTTGGGCAGTGTAAGTGGGCCTTTGATCACCTACCTGCCAGCTGTCATACTCAGCACCACCCCTCCTCCCTCAGGCCAATGTTTCCCTTTCCCTACTCAAGTCAGCCAAAAATGCATCATGCCACTGTTACTCCTCCTCATCCCAAGTCTTATCAGTTTATTAACCCACGACCTATTAATCATTGATCAGGCATGAACTTTTCTTCTCCTGGGTATCAGGGTGTGTGTTCTACTCTACCCCTAGTAAAACTTTCACTGGAGTTTTCTGGAAAGCCCATCTTTAGCTGTTGTATGTCAATAAAACAGAGAACACAATTGTTAGTGATGAACTTAAATCATTTCTGAAAGTGTTTTATGTGTAAATTGCTAACTTCTCATAGTTATGGAATATCAGCTCTTTTGCACTATGACGTCACAAAGATGCTTTCGCGGAGAAGTGATATGATGGAGGGAGGAATGAAAATGTCAGGAACATAAAAATAAAATATATTTAAATAATTTTGTTGGCCACTCTTTTAGCAAGAAACAGATATAGCTGACAAATCTACAATGTATTAAGGTCATATGAGGCCAGAAAGCTTTTCATATTATTATAAGGAAACAGAATACACTCACTTAAAGATTATATCAGGTCATAGCTAATCTGTCAACTGAAGTTTACATATTAATGATTTTTGGTAAAAACTGTATATATATATATATATATATATATATATATTTTTTTTTTTTTTTTTTTTTTTGGTTGTGTCAGGTAGGTTGTGGGATCTCAGTTCCCTGACCAGGGATTGAATCCAGGCCATAGCAGTGAAACCCCAGAATCCTAACCACTAGGCCACTAGGGAACTCCCCAAAACTATATGTTTTGTTTTTGCTAAATTAACCAGTCTCATATGTCATCTTTTAGAGAGAGAATTTTTAGCACAATAAAGAAATGTGTCAACCTGACATCTGTTCTCCTGGGATCTGTGTCATAAGACACAATGCTCCCTTGTGAGATTCTTTTTATAAATTTATTTATTTATTTATATATTTTTGGCTATGTTGGGTCTATTGTTGCTGCGCGCAGACTTTCTTTAGTTGCGGCGTGCAGGGGCTCCTCTTGGTTGCGGTGCCCGGGCTTCTCATTGCAGTGGCTTCTCTTGTTGCGGAGCACGGGCTCGGCTCTAGGAGCGCGGGCTTCAGTAGTTGTGGCTCACAGTCTCTAGAGCACAGACTCTAGCACGGGCTTAGTTGCTCCGCGGCATGTGGGATCTTCCCGGACCAGGGCTCGAACCCGTGTACCCTGCATCGGCAGGCGGATTCTTAACCACTGCGTCACTGGGGAAGCCCTGAGATTTGATTTTTTTTTTTTTTTTTTTTTTTTTTTTGGTATGCGGGCCTCCCTCTGCTGTGGCCTCTCCCGTTGCGGAGCACAGGCTCAGCGGCCATGGCCCACGGGCCCAGCCGCTCCGCGGAATGTGGGATCTTCCCGGACCGGGGCACGAACCCGTATCCCCTGCATCGGCAGGCGGACTCTCAACCACTGTGCCACCAGGGAAACCCCCCTGAGATTCTTTTTAAAGTAACAATTGCTATTGTTAAAAAAAAATTCAAATAGTACAAGAGGGTTTAGAAAGTGGTTCTTAATGCCAACTTCACATTAGAATCACCTGGGAAGCTTTGAAAACAATGCCAGTGACAGGGCCCTTCTTCCAGTTTCTCACTTAATTGACCTAAAGTGGGCGCACGGAACAGTATTTTTAAAAGTTCTCCAGGTGATTTTAATATGCAACCAAGGCTGAGAACCACTTGTGTAGAGTGGGAAAAAACTCTCCCTTCCACCCTTGATCCATTGGCCCTCAGGTCTCCTGCCAGATGCAGGTCACTGTTGACAGGCTGTTGTGAATCCATGTGGCGCATACACACACCCTGCCTTTAGAAAATATGACACCTATATATATATATCCCCTGCACATAAATGTGGTATACTGATTAAGAGCAAGGGCCCTGAAATCCAGGCTACTGGGGTTTAAATAACAACTCTTCCAAGCAATAGCTAGAATTTGGACAAATGATTTAACTTCACTCTGTTTCCTCATCTATAAAGTGGTGATAAGTTCCAACCTCTGAGGGTTTCTGTGAAGATTAAATGAGAAACTCCATTTTAAAGTGCTCAACAGGGATTTCCCTGGTGGTCCAATGGTTAAGACTGCGCTCCCAGTGCAGGCGGCACGGGTTTGATCCCTGGTCAGGGAACTAAGATCCTGCATGCTGCATAGCCAAAAAAAAATCAAATAAATAAAGTGCTCAATAAATGTTAACTGTTACAACTTCTTCACTTTTCCCCACCTAGCAATTTTCTAATAATATATCTTGCAGATAATTTTGTATCAGTTCCTATAAACATACTCCCTTCTTTTAACAGCTGCTTGGTAATTCACTGTAAGATGTGCAGTTTAACCAGTGCCTGTTGATGGACATTTAGGTCACTTCTAGTCTTTTGCTACCACAAACAATTGTGCAGTGAATATCTCCTTACACTGATATTTGTGCATGTGTGCAAGTACAATACACCTTTAGTAAAAATGTCTAGAAAAAGAATTGTTGTGTTTAAAATTTTGACAGATTGCCAAATTGTCTTCCAGAAAGTATAAAGTGTACACGTCCACTAAGAATGTATGGGATTGCCTGTTACCCTAAAACAAACATATTATCAAATTTGTGGATATCTGCCAATCTCCTACGTGAAAATGGCTTTTTCTTTGTAGTTTTAGTGTGCATTTCTTTTATTAAGATGGAGATTCGGAATCTTTTCTAGAATTTGGGGAGACATTTGTAAACAAACACAATACAAAAGTATCGTGACAGAGATTTTCCTGCAGTGCTCTGGGTTAAGGAAGAGGGTCAGATAAGGCTTCACAGAGGAGGTGGCATTCGAGCAGGTCCTTGCAAGATGAGTGGGAATTCTGCCATGGAGTGCTTTCATCCTGGTATGTCATAAACCAAAGGCTCAACTACTGTATGCTGACCTAATTGGCAAAATTAGGACATTTGCAGAGCACATTTTCTGGATGGTTGAGGGGATTTCTGGCTATATACAGCAAGACAACTGACGCACAGATTCCAATACATGACTAAGCAAACTGCAGATTCAGACAGTGAGACGGGGCAGGCCCTGGAGGACCAAGCAGGAACTTAATAATGCACAACTGGTTTCTTACACTTCCTGGATATTGAGCGACATCTAATGGCCAGATAGAAAAAAGAAGTCTGCATTTTCAGTATTTTAGTTTCAAGTGTACCATGCACTATTCTTAGCATTTAACACTATTAAGTTCTTTAATCCTCACAGCAATCCTATAATACAGGTTCTTTATCCTCATTTTATAGATGAGAAAATTGAGAAACAGAGGTTTTTTAAACTTGCCCAAGGTTACATAGACAGATAAGCGTATCCTTGGCTGTGTATCCTTGGACAAAAAGAGAATGTCATGGAGATTTAACCTAGTCAGGAGACTTAGGGTGTATGTAAAGAAGAAGCGTAATTACTATCCATTGCATATATGTTCAGTTCAGAACCCTCTGCTGAGCTCCAGATCCATAAATGCCTACAGACCAACTCCATCTGGATGTCCAATAGGCACCTCAAAATCAATACATCCAAGATCAAAGTCTTCCCTTCCCCTTAGGCTATTCTTTCCTATGTTTTCTATCAGTAAATTCACTAGGTTACCTAGGCCATCAGTTTTACCCAACATTGATTTTGGACTCTGGGTGCAAAAGTCAACACAGGAAAAAGGCAAATAAAATCTTTGTATTATTATAAAAACATTTTTGATCTTTCAAACTTCCTGAAAATTCTCAGAGACGCCATGGATCTGAGACCACACTTTGAAAACTGCCGTTCTAGCTATGAAATCTCCTGTGGATATTGCAAATGTCTTTCTTCTCCCATCTATCTTTGCTCCAGGAAATTAAACAACTGATATCCTAATGTGCCCCCAGATCAATTTGCATTAGAATCATTTTAGGTGCTTTAGTAAATGCAGGTTCCCAGACCCCACACCTTATGTACTTAATTAGAATAGGGAGAAGGGGAGATTTGCATTTTTAACAGGCTTTGGGGACGATTCTTAAGCATTCTGGTCCTTTGCTTTCTAAAATTAGTCCTTTTAGAAATGCCTATTTTTAAGGCATTTGTGAAATCATTCTTTTTCTTTGACTGGACTAAGGGACTTTATTAGAGAACACCAGGATTACAAAGAAATTGAATTGGCATTGGAGCCCTTCTTGCCAAAGGTGGGCACAACATAGACAAAGTGCTGGATGTATTGCCTATCTTCTTTTTCTCCTGTTTGGCCACCTTGGGAGTCTGACCTCTCACATTCCCAGCACAGGCCAGGGAACTGTGGACAGGGAATGTTGTCTGCCATTCCAGTAGACACAGAATGTTGCTTACCATCCCAGTTCTACAAGGATCAAGCCATCAGCCGCTTCAGCCACCGACCACATACAGTGCGCCCTGAGGGGAATTCAGGATAGAGAAAAACAGGAAGTATTCTGTGCTTTGGATACTGGACTTAGTTAAGATGCATATCTAAGAAATAATTTCAATGAACCCAGATCCTTGCATCTTCCCATACATAGATTCATAGAAAAGCACTAAAATCATTAACTTGAGATGTCTGTTCTTTGTGATTAGCAGTAATCTTTTGATGTTCAACTACATGGTTTTTTTTTTTTCCAGCATAAAAAACTCCTAAATATCCTGACTCCTCTCTTACCACTTCGGAGAAGTTCCTGAGAGCTATCTGAGAGGCTGTCTCCCAGGCTATAGTCCTCAGTAAGGTCCTGGAATAGAATTTAACTCACAACTTTTAAATTATGAGGTTTTTCTTAAGTCGACAGAAATATTCCCACACCAGCACAATCGAGCGAGAACACTGCTGTTTCCTTAGCTCTTCTTTCCTCTATTTCCTTCTATAGTGACCATGCACTATTATCAGAAATGGCATTTTGGCAGGGATAGGGGGAAATAGAGAGGTAAGAACAGGGGAGGTTTAACAACCCTCTTCCCCAGGACTGTCTCATTTGATGTTACCAGTGAAGGCTTGTGAACTCTGATTTAGCTGAGTTAATTTCATGCATAAAAATGAGTTGTAGTGCTTGTTAAAAAATCATAGATTACTGGATCCTTCTCTAGCAATAATGATTCCTTAACCTTCGTGATTCTAATGTAGGTGGCCCTCAGTCCACACTTTGGGAAACAATGACTTAAACCTGGCCAAGAAAAACTGCAAAAAACTATCAGGACATGTGGTCTCTTGTGAAATCAAGAGGTTGGCTACTGAATATTGACAGCTTTGTTTTCCCAATTAGTGAAAATTATCCCGGCTGCAAGGAATTGATTCATTTTGGAAAGAGTGGGTTCAGTAATCTTTAAAGCACAGAAACATTTTTCCCATTCTTTGTGTGCAAACAGATTGTTGGCCTTCTTCAGGGATGCAGGCCCAGACAACATCTCAGCAGTCCCTTTTGGACAGAATTTTTCCACAGATGAAACTAGGTCAAGGAGAAAATTCAGAGCTGTAAGAGACAGAAAAAAAAAAAAAATCCAGAAATGCAACATAAAGCTGAGGGGTGGGGGGTGGGGGGAGGGGGGGTGGACGACACCCACTTGCTTTGTTGGCCCTGGTGAAGGCCGATGGTTTGTCACATGAATCTCAGGCCTTCCTGTTCTCTGCAGCTGCCTTCTGAGTCATTGTGGGTGGCCAGGGAGGACCCTCTAACTGTCAGGGAACAGAAGACCAACCGACAGACCAGCTGACCCTATGACTTTTAGGTGAGGCCACTGTTCCAGGCCAATTTCCAAATTAAAGAGCAACTGCAAAAAAAAAAAAAGAGCAACTGCATCGTTGCCTATTCTCATTTATCTTAAGAAGTTCTTTAGTCTAGTTTTGCCTATGACCACGAATCAGCAGAAGGCGCAAAAAACAAGCTGGTAAGTGGAATTTGCATCTGGTAAAAGAGAACTGGTTCCAGTCCTATTAGTCACTAAGATCATTTAAGGGTGGAGTGCACTAGCAGGATAAACATTAAATCAAAAGCAACACTTCCTTGTAGCAGTTGGGGTTTCCTAAGAAATCTTTAAAATGAAAACCCAGATGCCTAGGCAGGCAAATACTATAGTTAGAAAAGCCAACATTTACTTTTCTCTTTCCTCTGGCCTCAGCTCTTGCAGAATAGTGCTGGGTATGTTATACTCATGAATTAAGATTTCTCTATTAATCATGCTTACATTGTATGAAAACCTCCCTCAAATTTTAAAACGTTCAGTCTTTTGCACTGAAGCATTCAAGAACCACTCCAAGTAATAGAAACAGCATCAGGGTATAATGCATTTGAACATGGCATCCTATCTCTATCCCTCAGCCCAGTGCCTGGATGCAAGAGGTGCTTAATAAAGACCTGACTATGTGATCAAATTATTAGTTGTAGAACAGAGTTATAATAATTGATTTACTTTTCTGAGCCTGCATTTTCATTTCTGTGATTGGGAAGAAAACCTCTTCTGTCTACCTTACAGAATTTTTGTAAGGATCAAGTAAAATAATGTGTATTGAAGTTTTGCTTCCTTATAGCAGAAAAATGCATTAAATATCTCTGAAAGGTTAGATAAGAAACTGGGACTAGTTGTCATCTCTGGGTAGGGGAGCCCAGAGACAGGAGTCAAGGCTAGGCAAAAGATTTCTTTTTCATTGTATATACAGTACTTTCCATCATATGAAAATAATACATATGTAAGAATATTTGTATGAAATTTAGGCTTTAATAAAATCTTCATGAAAATTCAGAAGCATGTTATTTCATTTACATTCAGATCTGTTGTGTTGACTGCAATGCCTTGTAACAGAGTCTGAACTCGGTGTGTTCTACGTGAAAATTAAAATTACACAGTAGAGGGACTTCCCTGGTGGTCCAGTGGCTGAGACTCCGTACTTCCAATGCAGAGAATGCAGGTTTGATCCCTGGTCAGGGCACTAAGATCCCTGCATGCCGTGCAATGCAGCCAAAAAATAATAAATAAATAAATAATAAATTTTTAAAAAATTACACAGTAGAAAGCTGCATATCTTTTAGAGTTACATTTCTTTCTCTCTTTTTTTTTCAGTTGAAGTATAGTTGATTTACAGTATTGTGTTAGATTCAGGTATACAGCAAAGTGATTCGGTTATACATTTTTTTCAAATTCTTTTCCGTTAAAGGTTATTACAAGATATTGAATATAGTTCCCTGTGCTATACAGTAGGTCCTATTGTTTATCTATTTTATATATAGTGGTGTGTATCCGTTAATCCCATACTCCTAATTTATCTGCCCCCCTCCCCTTTGGTAACCATAAATTTGTTTTCCGCGTCTGTGGGTCTGTTTCCGGTTGTTTTTTTCTTTAGTTTATTTAATTTATTTATTTTTGGCTGCATTGGGTCTTTGTTGCTGCACGCAGGCTTTCTCTAGTTGCGGTGAGCAGGGGCTACCCTTCGTTGCGGTGCGCGGGCTTCTCATTGCGGTGGCTTCACTTACTGTGGAGCATGGGCTCTAGGCGCCCGGGCTTCAGGAGTTGTGGCTCGCGGGCTCTGGAGTGCAGGCTCAGTAGTTGTGGCTTAGTTGCTCTGCGGCATGTGGGATCTTCCCGGACCATGGCTCGAACCCATGTCCCCTGCATTGGCAGGCGGATTCTTAACCACTACGCCACCAGGGAAGCCCGTGTTTCTGTTTTGTAAATAAATTCATTTGTATTATTTTTTAGATTCCACATTTAAGTGATATCATATAATATCATATAATATATATATCATATAATATTTATCTTTTTCTGTCTGACTTATTTCACTAAGCATAATATTCTCTAGGTCCATGTTGCTGTAAATGGCAATATTTCACTCTTTTATGACTAATATTCCATTATATATATATTTTATATATATATATATTTATGTATATATACACACCACATCTTCTTAAGCCAATAATCTGTTGATGGGCAGTTGGGTTGATGGGCACTCAATTATTGTAAATAGTGCTGCTATGAACATTGGGATGGAGTTACATTTCTCATCTGATGAAAATCAATGCCCTTTAACTTTTTTATACAATGGAAACATTAGTTCAAAGACACTTGAAAAGGCAAAATAGAAAGAACAGTATGGAATTTTTATACTGGAATCTGATACTGTCAGTACGTGTAAATCTAAACACTTTTTATCCGGAGAAAGTCTGAAAACAAGACTATTGTAACAATTAATCCAATAGAAAATATATCATAAGCTTATTGTACACCAACAAATTTCATTTATTTAATATTTTGATATACCTACAACCTCTTTTTTGCTTAGACCTTTGAAATTGGGGTGAGGGTCTTTGAAAGTTAGAACTCTATCAGAGAATTGCATCTGAAATGTATAAATCCTCACCTGGATGTTTCAATAGTATAGCAATAACTCAATAAGCTTTTAAAAAAATAAATCTGAATAGAAATGATGGTGAATACACACTACTATATATAAAATAGGTAACTAATAAGAACATACTATATAGCACAGGGAGCTCTACTCAATACTCTGTTATGGCCTGTATGGGAAAAGAATCTAAAAAAGAGTGGATATATGTATATGTATAACAGATTCACTTTGCCGTACACCTGAAACTAACATAACATTGTAAATCAACCATACCCCAATAAAAATTTTAAATAAAAAAAATGATGGTGAAATCTCTCCTTAAGTTTCTCTTTTTCAGTAAAGTTTTTATTTTAATTTTTTAAAAATTTATTTTATTTATTTATTTTTGGCTGCGTTGAGTCTTCATTGCTGCACGCTGGCTTTCTCTAGTTGTGGTGAGCGGGGTCTGCTCTTCGTTGTGGTGCGCGGGCTTCTCATTGCAGTGGCTTCTCTTGTTGCAGAGCACAGGCTCTAGGTGCTTGGGGCTTCAGTAGTTGTGGCACGTGGGCTCAGAAGTTGTGGCACAGGGGCTCAGTAGTTGTGACACGCAGGCTCTAGAGAGCAGGCTCAGCAGTTGTGGTGCACGGGCTTAGTTGCTCCGTGGCATGTGGGATCTTCCCGGACCAGGGCTCAAACCCGTGTCCCTCGTATTGGCAGGCGGATTCTTAACCACTGTGCCACCAGGGAAGCCCTTCAGTAAAGTTTAATTCAGCAAACTTGAATCTTTAGTTATCCAGAAAAGGATTGGGTAATAAATGTGGTAATCATAGAGTAGATAGTCATCAGCACTGTTCAAAAGAATATGTATCCCTTGAACAATTCAAGAAGAAACTAAGAAGGAAAAATGAAGAATTTGTTTCCCCATAAGCAAGATACAAGAACGTCCATAACCATTACTGAGCATTAATCATTTGAGTATCTCCTTTGCATTAACCTCAAGAGATTATCATGTCTCTTCCTTACTGTCAGGAAACCTAGAGTTCTGTCCTGGCTCTGTGCTATAGTCATAAGTTGATCTTATCCTCAAAACATTAAAACCCTTGTCTTTATTTTGAAACCAGAATGACAGGGGAACACAATGAAATTGTTGCCAAATCATAGAATCTTGAGCTGAAAGAACCTTAAAGATGATCTCATTAAGTAGTTATTAATTTTTTTTTAAGCAGAACTCTTTTATTAAAACAAAAATATAAGAAGTAAGATGAAAGCTAAAGAGCTTTGGTAGAAGGAGGGTGAATGTTGAATGTCTGCCAGCTGGTCTCCCATCCTCTCCCCTGCAGTCCTTCAGGGAAACCCTAGCAGTCCTCTACAGCACAACTTGAACACTGACTTAGTCCAGCCTCATTTCACAGATGGGAAAACTCAGGAACTTTCTGAGTTCGTTGCAAATTAATAGCAGATTCAGGACCCCTTGTTCATTGTTTTATCCATAGTCATAACAACATTTTGTGTGTGTGTGTGTGTGGTACGCGGGCCTCTCACTGTTGTGGCCTCTCCCGTTGCGGAGCAC
This sequence comes from Physeter macrocephalus, assembly GCF_002837175.3. Classification (NCBI taxonomy): domain Eukaryota; kingdom Metazoa; phylum Chordata; class Mammalia; order Artiodactyla; family Physeteridae; genus Physeter; species Physeter macrocephalus. The sequence goes on from NC_041222.1 coordinate 61,354,383, forward strand.
AGGCTCCGGACGCGCAGGCTCAGCGGCCATG